>NC_138297.1:58557500-58590000 GCF_965601325.2 Salmo salar
ACACATGGATGGATGGATGGATGGATGGATGGATGGATGGATGGATGGATGGATGGATGGACACGGATGGATGGATGGATGGACACATGGATGGATGGACACATGGATGGACACATGGATGGATGGATGGATGGATGGACACATGGATGGATGGATGGATGGCCATGGATGGATGGATGGATGGACACATGGATGGACACATGGATGGATGCATGAATGGACGCATGGATGGACGCATGGATGGACGCATGGATGGACGGATGGATGGACGGATGGACACATGGATGGACGGACGGACGGACGGACGGATGGATGGATGGATGGACCCATGGATGGATGTATGGACCCATGGATGGATGTATGGACCCATGGATGGATGTATGGACACGGATGGATGTGTGGACACATGGATGGATGGATGTAAACATTGATGGATGAATGGACACATGGATGGATGGATGTATCCTGCCTGTTTGGCCCTGTCCGGGGGTATCATCGGATGGGGCCACAGTGTCTTCTGATCCCTCCTGTCTCAGCCTCCAGTATTTATGCTGCAGTAGTTTATGTGTCGGGGGGCTAGGGTCAGTCTGTTACATCTGGAGTATTTCTCTTGTCTTATCCGGTGTCCTGTGTGTATTTAAATATGCTCTCTCTAATTCTCTCTTTCTCTCTTTCTGTCTTTCTCTCGGAGGACCTGAGCCCTAGGACCATGCCTCAGGACTACCTGGTATGATGACTCCTTGCTGTCCCCAGTCCACCTGGCCGTGCTGCTGCTCCAGTTTCAACTGTTCTGCCTGCGGCTATGGAACCCTGACCTGTTCACCGGACGTGCTTGTTGCACCCTCGACAACTACTATGATTATTATTATTTGACCATGCTGGTCATTTATGAACATTTTAACATTTTAACATTTTGACCATGTTCTGTTTTAATATCCACCCTGCACAGCCAGAAGAGGACTGGCCACCCCTCATAGCCTGGTTCCTCTCTAGGTTTCTTCCTAGGTTTTTGGCCTTTCTAGGGAGTTTTTCCTAGGGAGTTTTTCCTAGCCACCGTGCTTCTTTCACATGCTTTGCTTGCTGTTTGGGGTTTTAGGCTGGGTTTCTGTACAGCACTTTGAGAATATCAGCTGATGTACGAAGGGCTATATAAAAATAAATTTGATTTGATTTGATTTGATGTAAACATTGATGGATGAATGGACACATGGATGGATGGATGGACACATGGATGGATGTATGGACACATGGATGGATGGATTCACATGTACCACACACCAAATACACACACACACCACTGCCTCACATCACACATTAAAGCTAAAACAACCAGTGTGCCTTGCGAGAGACTATGTTGTTTTAACTGATTAAGTGTACAGTCCTGAGCCTGGCAGCATGGAGCCTTGTCTCATAACATTCACTGCAGCTCACTGTAGTGGCTGTAGAGCAAAAAAACGCAGAGATGAATGGGAGGCAAACTCACATGATGGAAGAAATAGGAAAATAGCATTGGGTTTGGTTATGTGACGGTTCACAAGAAGAGGTATAGTTGAATGTTGGGCTGAAGTAGTGAGGCTGTGTTGTGCTGAAGGAGTGAGGTTCTGTTGGGCTGAAGGAGTGGGGTTGTGTTGGGCTGAAGGAGTGGGGTTGTGTTGGGCTGAAGGAGTGGGGTTGTGTTGGGCTGAAAGAGTGGGGTTGGATTGGCTGTGACTGTCTGCACAGACACTATTTTTAGCCTCCCTGGTCACCAGCCCCCCTCCTCTCAGTATCAATCCAAGGCCACACTCAGAGGGAGGGGGATACAATAGGAAAGGAGGAGAGAGAGAGAGACTCCTTACATTTGTCCTCACCAAAATAGTGTTTGTGTGCATCATGCACCGTGTTGTTTGTCAGCATCAGATGAGTAGTGACCTCATTGGCTTCAGACTGACACAGTTCTCTAATATTAACCATGTTAACTCTCTCTTCTGCAGAACTGTCTGGACCAGTCATTCTCAACCCTGCTGGAGAGCCACAGTACTGCAGGGTCATATTCCTCAACCCTGCTGGAGAGCCACAGTACTGCAGGGTCATATTCCTCAACCCTCCTGGAGAGCCACAGTACTGCAGGGTCATATTCCTCAACCCTGCTGGAGAGCCACAGTACTGCAGGGTCATATTCCTCAACCCTCCTGGAGAGCCACAGTACTGCAGGGTCATAGTCCTCAACCCTGCTGGAGAGACACAGTACTGCAGGGTCATATTCCTCAACCCTCCTGGAGAGCCACAGTACTGCAGGATCATATTCCTCAACCCTGCTGGAGAGACACAGTACTGCAGGGTCATATTCCTCAACCCTCCTGGAGAGCCACAGTACTGCAGGGTCATATTCCTCAACCCTGTTGGAGAGCCACAGTACTGCAGGGTCATATTCATCATCCCTGCTGGAGAGCCACAGTACTGCAGGGTGATATTCATCAACCCTGCTGGAGAGCCACAGTACTGCAGGGTCATATTCATCAACCCTGTTGGAGAGCCACAGTACTGCAGGGTCATATTCATCAACCCTGCTGGAGAGCCACAGTACTGCAGGGTCATATTCATCAACCCTGCTGGAGAGCCACAGTACTGCAGGGTCATATTCATCCCAAAAGTTCACATAACTCCTTTTTCTCTGTAAATTCACCGTGTTTCATCCTGTTTCCTCTTGTTTTTGAAAAGCTTTTCCCCATTTCATGCCTAATGACATGACCCATGTTATTGACAACCCGATTCAACTAATCAACTGATTTTCAACACCTAGATCAGCTGAATCAATCAGCTGTTTCAATGCACTACATTACTGTATAGCTTATTTACCATATATCTTATCCTCTCAGATCTACACAAGCATGTGGGTGCTGCCTAAAGGCCCTGGTAGGGGTCAGAGGTCAATATGGGATTGGGCATTAAACTCTACACAGCCAGATAGCCCTGCGTTAAAACCCCTTACAAATCACATTGACAGCTCTCAGCCTCTGACCTATCCTAACCCCTCCCCACTCCCTCCATTGGCAGGCCCCCGTACAGCACAGACACCAGCATATACACCATCATCTCGTAAGCACAAAGTGTGGAGGAGTTGTGTGCATAGTGGTGTCCTATTCATTCCTATGTCCGGTCGATAGCTTGTAGCACACCTGGTCTCCAGCTGTATTGGTACTGTTTAAAGTAGAGACGATCCTTCAGGACACAGCCACGCTATTGATCTCGCCTCTGTGCATGCGTGAGACCTTGTATGGTTGTCATAGGTTTTGATCTTCCCCAGTGATGGCTTTAGTGCAGTAAATTAAACCGTCTCTATTCTTGACTGGAGCCCAGTCTCTGTCTACTGCCAGGTAACCTAATATGTGTTGTGATCACTGGGAAATTGTATAGATGTGGTAGTAGATAGTCATAGATGGTGTGTGTGTGCGCACGCAGGCGCTGACGTATGTGTATACTGTTCTGCATCTGCCTTACTCTGCCATAATCCCTGACATGACAGTGATTATACTTCAAGCAAAGTCAACAGTCCAGTAAGCAGTACTTGGTTAATTAAATAAGGGTTACATGAATATAATCGAATGAAACCTCTCTCCCCAGACAGCAGGCGCTTAAGAGCCCTGCCCTCTGGCATTTGACATGACATGTCACATGACCCGGGGGGTTATTGTGGGGGTGGGCGCCTTGGCCAGTTGGGCCAGTTCCGTCTCAGTGGGTATATTAAGCGGTGTGTGTGTGTGTGTGTGTGTGTGTGGTGTGTGTGTGTGTGTGTGTGTGTGTGTGTGTGTGTGTGTGTGTGTGTGTGTGTGTGTGTGTGTGTGTGTGCGCAACAGAACATACCAAGGGCTGTACTCTATATACCCCCCTCTCTTTGTGGGCCCATGGGCATGCAGTCAGCATGCTTATATTGTGGCATTCACTCATGCAGAACCACATGCACACACACGCCACACACGCACACACGCACACACACACACACACACACTGTGCCACACTGTTTATTTACTAGAATGCCCAAATTCCCTCAGAAAGAGCAGAATATTAAAGTGTGGTAACACTTATTATGATTATGAATCAGACGTATATTGCTTTATAACAACCTTTTATAATGCGATATAACACTGACTATAAGTGTCTATAATAACTGGTAAGTGGTTATAACACTTTGTATGATGTTTTATAGATCATTAACTATAAGGACTTATAATGCTATAGTGCATAATGTTTTATAGCCGTACTCGTTAATAGGACACCATTTGAAGTCACAGACAAGAAAGGTCATTCACACATTAGGCCCTATAATACGCGAGTGCCATGGATTTAAGGTGCCAGTAAATAAGAATGTTAATTGTGTGATATGATACAAAGAAAGTGTTCAAATTCGTCCTGTAGCTAGCAAGCTAACTAGTGGAGTTACTTAGCTCTAGCTAGCTTTGCATCGTTGGGAGCACGGTGGGGCTGATCATGCTCATGTCGTGCCGCTATGGGTGTGAATGGCCGCTAACTAGTGGCAAGACTGTGCTTTTCTGAACAAGATTGTTACAGTTACTGCCTGTTCACAGGAAGACGTTTGATAGACCTGTGAGGTAGCTAGGAACCGGAAGACATTTGATAGACCTGTGAGGTAGCTAGTAAGAGGAAGATGTTTGATAGACCTGTGAGGTAGCTAGCAACAGGAAGATGTTTGATACACCAGTGAGGTACCTAGCAGCAGGAAGACGTTTGATAGACCTGTGAGGTAGCTAGCAGCTGGAAGATGTTTGATAGACCTGTGAGGTAGCTAGCAACCGGAAGATGTTTGATAGACCTGTGAGGTAGCTAGCAACCGGAAGATGATTGATAGACCTGTGAGGTAGCTAGCAGCTGGAAGACGTTTGATAGACCTGTGAGGTACCTAGCAGCTGGAAGATATTTGATACACCTGTGAGGTAGCTAGCAGCTGGAAGACGTTTGATAGACCTGTGAGGTAGCTAGCAACCGGAAGATGTTTGATACACCTGTGAGGTACCTAGCAGCTGGAAGACGTTTGATAGACCTGTGAGGTACCTAGCAGCTGGAAGATGTTTGATAGACCTGTGAGGTAGCTAGCAGCTGGAAGATATTTGATACACCTGTGAGGTACCTAGCAGCTGGAAGACGTTTGATAGACCTGTGAGGTACCTAGCAGCTGGAAGACGTTTGATAGACCTGTGAGGTACCTAGCAGCTGGAAGACGTTTGATAGACCTGTGAGGTAGCTAGCAGCTGGAAGATATTTGATACACCTGTGAGGTACCTAGCAGCTGGAAGACGTTTGATAGACCTGTGAGGTACCTAGCAGCTGGAAGATATTTGATACACCTGTGAGGTAGCTAGCAGCTGGAAGACGTTTGATAGACCTGTGAGGTACCTAGCAGCTGGAAGACGTTTGATAGACCTGTGAGGTACCTAGCAGCTGGAAGACGTTTGATAGACCTGTGAGGTAGCTAGCAGCTGGAAGATATTTGATACACCTGTGAGGTACCTAGCAGCTGGAAGACGTTTGATAGACCTGTGAGGTACCTAGCAGCTGGAAGACGTTTGATAGACCTGTGAGGTACCTAGCAGCTGGAAGACGTTTGATAGACCTGTGAGGTACCTAGCAAAAACTTGCTGGTGGGGAAGTGGAACGACCACTTTGCCACTTTCCATGTTGCTACTGAGTCTTGATTGTGAATTTTAGCTAGCTATGTTTGTTGTGTATTGGAAATGAACAGCTTTGTTTAAAAATTTCCATATCATACTGACTATGTCAAGGAAGCTAACTTTGTTTTGCGTGTTTTTCTTTCTATTGTGGAAAATGATCACAATTTACTTAAAGCCTACAAATACCTATTTTAGTGTTTTATAATGAAGTGAAGCTCTTAAGGCAGACAAAAACACAGTAATTTATTAATCTTTGTTAATCTTTTTGACGCTTTATGAGCTGTTGTTAAAGTTTATTAAGGGCCTAATGTGTGTATTAGCTGTCTTGTCTGTGTTTTGAAACCAGTACGGCTATAATACATTATGCACTACAGTCTAATAAGTCATTATAGTTAATGATCTATAAAACATCCTACCAAGATTTATAACCAGTTATGAGTTTTAATAGACGCTTATAGTCAGTGTTATTATAACGCATGATGAAGGGAAGTGTTAATGAAAGTGTTACCGAAAATGCATTTTAATCGTTTAAAATCACCTCCTGAATAAATTATTTCCTGTCAATGTCTAGATCGGGTTCTGTTTCTCTCTTCTTTTTATATTTTCACCATTGCCTTTTCTCTCTCTCTTTCTCTGCTCTTTGCCTCTGTTTCATCTTCTTGTCTAGATGAGAAGAGGATATCCGCTAGATAAGGGTGTGAGGAGTGCCTCCCTTTTCCTTCCACCCATCGTTTAAGAACCTCCATTACAGACAGGCCTACAGTAGATTGCATCTCAGCTGTCATTTTGAGGTAATCACTCATTCAGTAATTTCTGACAGGGTCCGCATTGTGCGCTGCTTTCAATGCATTAACAAGATCAGTTTGGTTCTGTGACCCTGGAGGGCATCCAACTTTTTAAATGGAAGGAATGTGACTACAGTTTTACAGAAAATACTGAGTGGTTCAACTTTTACACTGTACTGTGTTTCTTACCAGAAAAATGCTTACAGATTATTCAGTCAGAATATATGTGCTAGGGATTCATTGGTTCTTGCTAGAATATGCAACAGTAGCAGTAGCCTAGCTGTAACTATAATACATTATCCTATTACACATTTCCCAAACCTCTCCTTGAGCAGTGTTGGGGAGTAGTGAACTACATGTAGTTCAACTAGTAATTTAACTACATGTTGTAGTAGCTTGGTGGTAGTTGTACTAAATGTGAATCTAGGTAGTGTTTTCAGTAGTTCATGACTTTTTTTTGTCATGCAGTGGTGTAGTGACTACTGGTACTACATACTACTTATTTTTAGAAAAGAAAACATGGACAATCATTTAATTTCTGTTTCGGCATAAGACCTGCCTAATTCTCAATAGAAACATCGTTTTTGTGTTTAATATGGTAAATAATGCATTCTGTTAACATATGACCCCAAAGTTATTCATTTTTTGCAATTTGTAGTTGATGACATTTCAGATTTACACATTTTTCACAAACTAGTTTGGTTGTATTGAACTACTTTTTTAAAGTAACTTTGGTTAAGTAAAATATATTTATCTTAAGGATAGCTTTAACATAGCTTAACATCTTCCAGTGTGAAATAATTGGTAGCTTGGTAAACTTCGTTTTCAGAGTAGCTTCCCCAACACTTATATCTATTCCAGTACCAGCTCCTGATTCAACTAGTCAACCAATCACCAAGCTCTAGATTAGTTGAAACAGGTGTGCCTGGCAAGTACTGTACCTGAGTAGATCAAACAAGTGGAGGGGTTTATCATGATTACTGTAACTACTGCTTTAATCATCATTTGATTTGACACTGCTGTGACCACCTCTACTGTCTTTATGAGACTAGGATCTATGAATGTCTCACGGTACTACCACTGTCTTTATCAGACTATGATCTATGAATGTCTCATGTTACTACCACTGTCTTTATGAGACTATGATCTATGAATGTCTCATGTTACTACCACTGTCTTTATGAGACTATGATCTATGAATGTCTCATGCATATATCACTGTCTTTATGGGACTATGATCTATGAATGTCTCATGTTACTACCACTGTCTTTATGAGACTATGATCTATGAATGTCTCATGGTACTACCACTGTCTTTATGGGACTATGATCTATGAATGTCTCATGTTACTACCACTGTCTTTATGGGACTATGATCTATGAATGTCTCATGTTACTACCACTGTCTTTATGAGACTATGATCTATGAATGTCTCATGTTACTACCACTGTCTTTATGAGACTATGATCTATGAATGTCTCATGCATATATCACTGTCTTTATGGGACTATGATCTATGAATGTCTCATGTTACTACCACTGTCTTTATGAGACTATGATCTATGAATGTCTCATGGTACTACCACTGTCTTTATGGGACTATGATCTATGAATGTCTCATGGTACTACCACTATCTTTATGAGACTATGATCTATGAATGTCTCATGTTACTACCACTGTCTTTATGAGACTATGATCTATGAATGTCTCATGGTACTACCACTATCTTTATGAGACTATGATCTATGAATGTCTCATGTTACTACCAGTTAGTACATGTATTACACATTTAGTTGCTGAGTTGAGTTGTTTACTCAACAAACTGACAAACCCTGCCTCCACATTTACATCACCGGTTTCATGTCCTGGCCTCCAAGCCATTTACCAATCATCTCTCTCCAAGTCGACAGAACAGTCTAGCCTCCAAGAGGGTAAGTACAAAGTTGAATAGAACACATTTCTAAGGGCTGTTATCGGAAGGCTAATTTTACTGTTCAGAGATTTGGGAAGGGTGTGTGGTGGGGGGTCTCCCTCCCTCGCTCCCTCCTCTCCCTTCAGTAAATAGATCCCCATTCCTCCCCCTTCATGAGTCAGAGCTAAGTTTGGATGCTGCTAAGTCTCGCCTGGAAACCCTATCCCTTACATTGTCCCAGGGACAAGAGTGCCTCACATATGACATTCAGCAGAAGAGGATGTAACAGGGAGGTTCGGAGGGTAACTTCCAGTGTGGGGTTACATACCCTGTTGGAATTAAAGATACAAGCTAGATTACAACTGAATGTGATTGTGTGTGTGTGTGTGTGTGTGTGTGTGTGTGTGTGTGTGTGTGTTTTGTGTGTGTGTGTGTGTGTGTGTGTGTGTGTGTGTGTGTGTGTGTGTGTGTGTGTGTGTGTGTGTGTGTGTGTGTGTGTGTGTGTGTGTGTGTGTGTGTGTGTGTGTGTGTGTTTGGGCAAGCTTGGTGTGCGTGTGTTCTCTCGCCATTTGTGAACGTGTGTATGCATAAGCGCCGGTGCGTGTGTTTCTGGCATTGAACATGTGCCAAGGTGTGAGGGTGAGACGCCGCGGGGAAGCTAAAATAAAAAAAGGGATTACATGCAGGGGTGTCATGGCAGGATCTGTGCAGCATCTATTTGAGTTTGGACTTTCTGTCCCAGGAAGGTTGACTAGATTGGATGCAGGCAGGGTAGCGAGTCGTGTCGCGACACCTGTCCAACATATTCAGTCGGCGTGAGTACAGTTATAATTTCTGGAATAAATCAAATATTGAAAATACTAACATGACCACGTGATCTTTCACCTTTGACCCCGTCGACCTTTGTGATCAAAGAGCATAGTCAGTCTGTTTTGTCTACGCTTATAGACAACACACAACATGGCGGAGGTCAACCATCGGTCAGGGCCGAGGTGAGAATTTAAACATTGCATTTGAAGGCTCTGCAGCATGTGAGGGAAGCTATGTTGTTGATTTCTATGGTAATTCTTTACAGAAGAAGTGAGAGAGCTAATTGACCTGAGACTGGAAAACAGCAAAGGAGTCAAAAGGGCTTGAACTTGGCAGCCCCCTGGGTTTTGATAATATCTTGCCAGCACAACATTCTGGGAATCAGGGATTTCTGTAAACACCGCTCTGTTGACCTCTTGGCCGGCACCCCAAAATGAATAAACACATGGTTTCAGCTGTAATGTTTTTTTTCTAATGTCAGAGACGGACTAGCCATATGGCAATTCTGGCAAATGCCAGATGGGCTGGTCCATCTTTAGCACAGTGGGACTGGCTAAATTGGGGGGTTTTGCACATAATCATCACATATTATTATTTTTATTATTATTTGGCTAATCATTTACATTGTAATAATGGCGGCTTGAGGGAAAAAAAATAGGCCAGTGTGTTTGAAAACCCAGGGCTGATTTCTGGGCTCAATCCGTCCCTTGTAGCAGTCCGATATTGCAAAGTGAATTCAGCATTTTTCAGCGCTCAGCCAAGCAAGCCTACCATTTACATTTTAGTCATTTAGCAGACACTCTTATCCAGAACGACTTAGAGGAGCAATTAGGGTTAAGTGCCTTGCTCAAGGACAGATTTTCCAACTAGTCGAATCAGGGATTCGAACAAGCAACCTATCGGTTATTGGCCCAACGCTCTTAACCGCAAGGCTACCTGCAGCATTTCCAACTTTTCCTTTTTATTCCAAATGTTATCCCAGCCGGGACTTTTTCCCCCCATCAATTTCCCTCAAATCCTCCTTTACTTACACATACTACTTGGAACATTCCCTCCATTTTTCCATAATAATGAAATGTAATGAAACACTAAATTGCTGTCCATTCTTCCTCAAAATTTTTTTTATCCATTCCCAAGGCTACATATCCATAATAAATCATCCATAATAACTAACCATAAAGAAACCCAGAGTGTTAGTTCAATGGTTAGCTGGTCTCCCCAGTGTTTGGTTGAAAAGTGACAGTTCTAATTTGGATTTCTCTAAGAACTCCCCCCACCTCTCCTCCCAGTCTCTGCCTGGAGCCGTGGCAGCGGTGGGGGGGGGGGTTGATACTCCATCTGATCTCCCTGTGTGGGGTAGATTCCCTCCAGGGACAGGCCTCTGTGGCTCCTTCGTCTCTCTAAGTGTGTGTTTAGAACCAGAAGCAGGCTTCATCCATTGGGGAGCCAGTCGGCAGCACAGAGGGACCACGTTTCACACTCTGTGACCACCTCGAAAAACATTTACGAGTGAATGGTAGCACTGATGAGCGTGTACTCGGAGGGGAGGTGTGTGTGTCTGTGTGTGTGTGGGTGTGCGTTCCTGCATGCGTGCGTATGCGTGTACATGGATGTGTGTATCTGACTGGCAAAGACACTACAGATAGTGATTTGTTTGTACAGAGGAGGTAGATGCGGCAGGTACAGTAGATCCTCTGTAACATTGCCTAGCTGTCAGTCAACTTCATCGGCTGGAGCTCGGGGGAGGGTACCGTTGGCATAGAAAAACACTTTTCATTAAGACATCCTATTGGCTCTTTTTGACTCCCGGAATTCTTTAATTAAGTGATAATGCCAGAGAAGCCATGGTTTGGAGGATATATTGGCATGTAGGTTGTTATTGACCGGCACACCATGCTCATATATCCTCCAAACCATGGCTTTGAGGCCATTATCACTTTATACACTGCTCAAAAAAATAAAGGGAACACTAAAACAACACATCCTAGATCTGAATGAATGAAATAATCTTATTAAATACTTTTTTCTTTACATAGTTGAATGTGCTGACAACAAAATCACACAAAAATAATCAATGGAAATCCAATTTATCAACCCATGGAGGTCTGGATTTGGAGTCACACTCAAAATTAAAGTGGAAAACCACACTACAGGCTGATCCAACTTTGATGTAATGTCCTTAAAACAAGTCAAAATGAGGCTCAGTAGTGTGTGTGGCCTCCACGTGCCTGTATGACCTCCCTACAACGCCTGGGCATGCTCCTGATGAGGTGGCGGATGGTCTCCTGAGGGATCTCCTCCCAGACCTGGACTAAAGCACCCGCCAACTCCTGGACAGTCTGTGGTGCAACGTGGAGTTGGTGGATGGAGCGAGACATGATGTCCCAGATGTGCTCAATTGGATTCAGGTCTGGGGAACGGGCGGGCCAGTCCATAGCATCAATGCCTTCCTCTTGCAGGAACTGCTGACACACTCCAGCCACATGAGGTCTAGCATTGTCTTGCATTAGGAGGAACCCAGGGCCAACCGCACCAGAATATTGTCTCACAAGGGGTCTGAGGATCTCATCTCGGTACCTAATGGCAGTCAGGCTACCTCTGGCGAGCACATGGAGGGCTGTGCGGCCCCCCAAAGAAATGCCACCCCACACCATGACTGACCCACCGCCAAACCGGTCATGCTGGAGGATGTTGCAGGCAGCAGAACGTTCTCCACGGCGTCTCCAGACTCTGTCACGTCTGTCACGTGCTCAGTGTGAACCTGCTTTCATCTGTGAAGAGCACAGGGCGCCAGTGGCGAATTTGCCAATCTTGGTGTTCTCTGGCAAATGCCAAACGTCCTGCACGGTGTTGGGCTGTAAGCACAACCCCCACCTGTGGACGTCGGGCCCTCATACCACCCTCATGGAGTCTGTTTCTGACCGTTTGAGCAGACACATGCACATTTGTGGCCTGCTGGAGGTCATTTTGCAGGGCTCTGGCAGTGCTCCTCCTGCTCCTCCTTGCACAAAGGCGGAGGTAGCGGTCCTGCTGCTGGATTGTTGCCCTCCTACGGCCTCCTCCACGTCTCCTGATGTACTGGCCTGTCTCCTGGTAGCGCCTCCATGCTCTGGACACTACGCTGACAGACACAGCAAACCTTCTTGCCACAGCTCGCATTGATGTGCCATCCTGGATGAGCTGCACTACCTGAGCCACTTGTGTAGGTTGTAGACTCCGTCTCATGCTACCACTCGAGTGAAAGCACCGCCAGCATTCAAAAGTGACCAAAACATCAGCCAGGAAGCATAGGAACTGTGAAGTGGTCTGTGGTCCCCACCTGCAGAACCACTCCTTTATTGGGGGTGTCTTGCTAATTGCCTATAATTTCCACCTGTTGTCTATTCCATTTGCACAACAGCATGTGAAATTTATTGTCAATCAGTGTTGCTTCCTAAGTGGACAGTTTGATTTCACAGAAGTGTGATTGACTTGGAGTTACATTGTGTTGTTTAAGTGTTCCCTTTATTTTTTTGAGCAGTGTATTTTAATGAATTTATTCATACCATTTTATCCTTTCACAAGGATATAGTCCCAAGGTTGCTACCCAAGCCAACTGGATGTCCATTCTATTGGCATTGTTGCCAGCCAAGCCGACTGGTTGTTCGTTTTTTGGCAGCCATGTTCCTATGCCAAACAACAATGGTCGCTATGCAGGCTCTTCTCCCTTTCTAGCTACCGAACTACACAGCTAACAATCACTTCAAACTGAAGCTGGAATGACCGCAAACAAGCTGCATTTCATTTAGTTTGCTGTTCATTCTCTATGATATGGCTCCCAAATTTTCTACACTCAGGGCCCCCTTCCAGGATTGGGGAACATTCCACATCCCCCCTGCGTGCGCACTCCACTTCTATTCTATGAGCACAAGCATTGTTCATGTCAAACTGTTTACACCGCTCTTTTTGGTGGAAAGAAAACGTTTAAAGCTTATTTCCTGCGATCCTATGTATTTTGTCATGGGGTGCAGAGACCATTTAGTAGTTTTAAAGCACATTTTCTTGCAATTCTATTCATTTTGCCATGTCTAATGTTTATTCATGTGCTATTTGAGTGACTCAAACATTATAACAAAATCTATGGGCTAAAAAAACCTAGCTAAAAAAACATTAGCCGACATGGGCTAGTTGATCTGGACATTTTTGATGAGTTAAAAATAGCTCTCTAAGGTCTGCAATGACTGACACGACAAGAGGGAAACTGATGATGCACTACCCAATTTCGAAATTGCACCTGGTGCATTCTACTATTACAACTTTCAAGATTAAGTTGAAAGCCGTACAGATTTTGTTGTTGTTGGGGGGGTACAAGACACACAGGCTTGTGACAGGACGTCTATTGAGCTGGGTCATGAGCAATGTAATGGATCCGACAACGCTTTATTAAAAATTATTAAAAAGTTATTTTTCAGTTACAGGTTTAAAACCAATTAGGGCTCGGGTTGTATCATCGCCTGGTACGGCAACTGCACCGCCCGCTACCGCAGAGCTCTCCAAGAGGTGGTGCAGTCTGCCCAATGCATCACTGGTGCTGCCTGCCCTCCAGGACACCTACAGCACCCGATGTCACAGGAAGGCCAAAAAGATCATCAAGGACATCAACCACCCGAGCCATGGCCTGTTCACCCAGCTATCATCCAGAAGGTGTGGTCAGTACAGGTGCATCAAAGCTGGGACCGAGAGACTGAAAAACAGCTTCTATCTCAAGGCCATCAGACTGTTAAACAGCCATCACTAGCTGGCTACCACCCGGTTACTCAACCCTGCACCTTAGAGACTGCTGCCCTATATACATAGACATGGAATCACTGATCACTTTAATAATGGAACACTAGTCATTGTAATAATATTTACCTGCTTTACTAATTTCATATGTATATACTGTATTTTGTTCTGCTGTATTTAGTCAATGCCACTCCGACATTGCTCGTCCTAATATTGATATGTTTCTTAATTCTATTCTTTTACTTTTAGATGCGTGTGTTATTGTTGTGAATTGTTAGATACTACTGCACTGTAGGAGCTAGGAACACAAGCATTCCGCAATAACATCTGCTAAATATATGTGACCAATACAATCTGATTTGAATACATATGGTGGCTTGAGCACTACTGAGACAGCCAGGACATTGTTACATCATTTCATCATCATAACAACTTTACCTGGCGAAGCAACCATCATCCCGAGCATCAGGGAGCACGAGGAGTGGCGCTTGGAGCAAGAACCACAAAATAACAAATGACAGCCTACAACCCTGAACGTAGGGTGAACTACCTTCAGGACGGACGCCACTAGGAGCTAGGTTCAACCAGAGATCCGAAGCTCAGTTTGGACCGACAGCTCAGACATTTGTAGTTTGGACCGACAGCTCAGACATTTGTAGTTTGGACCGACAGCTCAGACATATGTAGTTTGGACCGACAGCTCAGACATTTGTAGTTTGGACCGACAGCTCAGACATTTGTAGTTTGGACCGACAGCTCAGACATTTGTAGTTTGGACCGACGGCTCAGACATTTGTAGTTTGGACCGACGGCTCAGAAATTTGTAGTTTGGACCTACAGCTCAGACATTTGTAGTTTGGACCGACAGCTCAGACATTTGTAGTTTGGACCGACAGCTCAGACATTTGTAGTTTGGACTGACAGCTCAGACATATGTAGTTTGGACCGACAGCTCAGACATTTGTATTTTGGACCGACAGCTCAGACATTTGTAGTTTGGACCGACAGCTCAGACATATGTAGTTTGGACCGACAGCTCAGACATTTGTAGTTTGGACCGACAGCTCAGACATTTGTAGTTTGGACCGACAGCTCAGACATATGTAGTTTGGACCGACAGCTCAGACATATGTAATTTGGACCGACAGCTCAGACATTTGTAGTTTGGACCGACAGCTCAGACATTTGTAGTTTGGACCTACAGCTCAGACATATGTAGTTTGGACCTACAGCTCAGACATTTGTAGTTTGGACCGACAGCTCAGACATATGTAGTTTGGACCGACAGCTCAGACATTTGTAGTTTGGACCGACAGCTCAGACATATGTAGTTTGGACCTACAGCTCAGACATTTGTAGTTTGGACCGACAGCTCAGACAGGCATTTGGACGTCAGTGGCTGGAACACGGTATTAACCAATCAGCATCCAGGATTAGACCTTCTTGTTGAATAAATTGAAGTTTTATGCAGAATCTAGTGTGTGTTTGTATGGAAGAATGCACTCTGTCAAATAAGTATATAATTCAGCTTTGAAAGAATGAATTTGACTAATTCTAAGTCATTCATCCAAAGTGTGAGCAACATATCAACATATCATTTGTGATGAAAACGGGATTGGATAACATTGGCACATACTGTTCTCCAAGGTATGTTTAAGCAATAAGGCATGAGGGTGTGTGGCATATGGTCAATATACTATGGCTAAGGGCTGTTCCTACGCACAACGCAACGCGGAGTGCCTGGATACAACCCTTAGCCGTGGTATATTGACCATATGCCACACACCCTCATGCCTTATTGCTATTAGAAACTGGTTACCAACGTAATTAGAACAGTAAAATACATGTTTTGTCATACCTGTGGTATACAATCTGATATACCACGGCTGTCAGCCAATCAGCATTCAGGGCTCGAACCACCCAGTTTATAATTTCATTTTAGCAACTGTGTGTGTGTGTGTGTGTGTGTGTGTGTGTGTGTGTGTGTGTATGTGTATGTGTATGTGTATGTGTGTGTGTGTGTGTGTGTGTGTGTGTGTGTGTGTGTGTGTGTGTGTGTGTGTGTGTGTGTGTGCAGGTGTGTGTGTGTGTGATGCTTTTAGAAAGAACTGACATCTGCTGTCCTGTTTGTTGGTGTACAGTGATATCCTTCAACATTCCCCATAATGAATTTCCATTTGACACACGTACAGTACATAGCCCACAGTACAGGTGGTGGCTGTTAAAAGTGGGACGAAATAGCTGGCATTTCGAGGTAAATTATGAGAGCACAACAACAAAAAGTTTGTTAACTCTGAGCTTTGTGCTTTCAAGACTTCTATTCAACTAGCTACCGAGTACAGAAGCATAATTGAATGAAAGCAGCTTCGGTTTTAAAAGGAGCTATAGAATGAGGAGATATAGAATCCTTTCATGGTGGTAGAGAAGGAACATGCCTTGCAATGGATCATCTTGGTGAATGTATCCTTCTCTGTTCTTTGTTTTTAGTTCCAACACGCTCTTATCTAGTCAAATAGAGTCAAGTCTGCATCCCAATTGGCACACATTCACTATGTAGTGCACTACTTTTGACCAGGACTCATAGCGTATAGAGTGGCATTTGGGATACAGAAGAGGTCTCTGGTCTGACATCAGCAAACTTCCTCGTTCTACGTTCTATTGTTACTTCCTCCATGTCTGTGGTGGAAAAGACTGAGATGTGTCTTCGTCACTGAGTAATGAACTATCTTTGGGCTACAAGTGATTGTCCAGAATGGGTGGTGTTGTTATTATAATTCTTTACTTCAAGGCAAGAATCTGATGGATGTTATTTCTGTTCACCCATTCAACCATCCATAAACTACGTAGATGTGACGTGGGAGAATGAGGTAAGCATCCCTTGTTCTGTGTTCTCTCTGGGGGCAATAACATGCACACACAGGTATGCACCCACACACAGACGCACATGCACTCCCTCTCACACACACTCTAATGCACGCACACACACAATCACAAGCATGCGCTTCCACACATACAATCTCTTTCACACACACACACACACACACACACACACACACACACACACACACACACACACACACACACACACACACACACACACACACACACACACACACACACACACACACACACACACAATCCTCCAGTCTGTCTCCCCAATTCATATACACACTTCAAAGAATAGAAAGAAGTGATGATCTGCATCTAGGGAGAACCCACTTTCCTCTTGTCTCCCTGTTCCATCGACTCTCTACACCGTTTATGTTTATCTATCTGGCAACAGAGCAGTTAGCCTTCATTTCACTTTTTAATCACCATGCACTCATTACCAAATGCAAATGAGAGGAAGATATTATTCTCATCATCTGGGTACCGTAACCACTGGACTGTGTGCTGGTAGGGAGATGGGTTTGGATTGAATTGAATTGGATTGGTGTCTCTTTGGCTTCCCATTGGTTAATCTGTGAGAGAGAATGAAGATACATTTTGAATCTTATTTGAGATGATTGTACAAGAACTGTACAAGTGAAGA
Source organism: Salmo salar (assembly GCF_965601325.2). Lineage (NCBI taxonomy): Eukaryota > Metazoa > Chordata > Actinopteri > Salmoniformes > Salmonidae > Salmo > Salmo salar. Next base: position 58,574,972 of record NC_138297.1, read on the forward strand.
AGCATTTCCTATATTTTCCAATGGAAAAGTAGACTTTTAAAACACAGAAAACGCATTTGATCTCTTGCTATAACATAGTGCAGTATAACATAACACTGATAATACAAGTGATTAGGCATTCCTATTATGAGGTAATCAGCCACAATGTCTGAATTGTATGAAACAATACCAGTAATGTACAGGCTACACTTACCCCCATTTACCCCCATTTCCCTCCCTCCCCCATTCTATGAAGTGAAGCTACCTGATTCCATACAACAGCAGGAGGACATAGAGCCCCGCAGGGTATCTGTCATTACATGCAGCTCTATCCCCTTCCCACAGACACACTACGGTGGCTGTGTTGCTGCCACACCACCACAACCGCCCCCATGCTGTCAAAGTCGCTCACTTTTGAATGTCCATTTGTGTCCTCCACTCTGCAGTCTTGCTCCATTACCTGTGCAGCCAGTAGACAGAGCCCAGGGAGCTGCTCCATTTCCTGTGCAGCCAGAGTATACAGAATCCAGGAAGCTGCTCCCTTTCCTGTGCAGCTAGAGTATACCGAATCCAGGAAGCTGCTCCCTTTCCTGTGCAGCCAGAGTATACAGAATCCAGGAAGCTGCTCCATTTCCTGTGCAGCCAGAGTATACAGAATCCAGGAAGCTGCTTCATTTCCTGTGCAGCCGGAGTAGACAGAGTCCAGGGAGCTGCTCCATTTCCTGTGCAGCCAGAGTATACAGAATCCAGGAAGCTGCTCCATTTCCTGTGCAGCCAGAGTAGACAGAGTCCAGGGGGCTGCTCCATTTCCTGTACAGCCAGAGTAGACAGAGTCTAAGGAGCTGCTCCCTTTCCTGTGCAGCCAGTTTAGACAGAGTCCAGGGAGCTGCTCCATTTCCTGTGCAGCCAGAGTAGACAGAGAGTCCAGGAAGCTGCTCCATGTATTATTGTCTTTGTCCTCCAGTCCTCTTGATGTTGGACCACCAGAGGTGAGTCAGCCATCTTCCCCCGGACCACCCACTGCTTCTGTTTTGTTCCAACCACTCTGTTAGTGGCCTTTGACCTCCCTCTGCTGCGGGAGGAGAGGCACACACAGGCAGGCAGGCAGGCATTTACACACGCACACACCAGCCACTCTGTGTCATTGACTTTACTGTACTGTGGGTTCATGCACACGCGCACACAAGGACACACTACTATGATAGACACACATACACTCACCCCATGTGCCATGTCTACTTGCTGCTCTAGTTCTGTACATAATAAGGAAAGAAAAGCCCATAGAAGTATTGATGTTTCTAACCTATTTTCCCTGTAGCTCAGGTTGCCTACTCTGTGCATCCGCAGCTCCTCTTTGGGGGACTCTGGCATGTAAAGCATGAGGATATGTGTAGGGAAGTCTCCTAAAAGAGAGTGAGAGGCTGCATCTGAAATGACCCCCTATTCCCTACACAGTGCACTCCCTTTGACCAGAGACACAAGTAGTGCACTGCACAGGGAAGAAGAGGGTGTATTTTCAGACCTAGTCTGAGACAGAATGAGGACAGGGACTTGAAGCTGAAATGCTTGGCTCTCTGACAGATGTTATTGTCGTTGCAGAGAAATGCCCTCATTCCCGGCGACGGCGCTACGGCGAAGTAATTACCGGAGTGTCAGATCCGCTCCAAAGCAGCGCCAGCACCAGCGCCACTGCTGTGACATTTTCCCTCCCAGGCAAGAACAATACCGAAAGGCATATCCCTTGGCTGGCATAACAGAGAGAAGAAGAGAGAGAATGCATCAAATTAAAACATGACTTATCACTGGGGCTCATTAGGAAAAAAGCGTTGTGAAGAAATGACCTACCTGTTGCATTGTTTAATTGGCTCAACCTGTCTCCTCACCCTTTTGTTTTCCCATAATTTCACGCTGACGCCCCGCGGGCCAGTCGAGTGATAGGGGGACGTTACGTAACGCGACAAGAAGCAGACTGTGAGGAATAATGAAGAAATAAGAAAAGCAACAGGGAATGACAACGACCCAACAGTCTCTTTTCTTTCTCTTACTCTGATTGTGTAGAAATGTAGACAGGGATGTAGACAGGGTGACATGCACGTCTCAAATGTCTAAATGTAGCCATTATCCTACAATGATTACCAAACGTCATATCACTGAATAAAGGAAAGGAGGACTGTTTGCCATGCAGCTTTAATTATTGTGGAGCTCATTTAATGTGCTGGGAGCCTACTGCGTTGACGCAGACACAGAGAGAGAACATTGAGCGAAGAGATCATCTTTACGATAGCAGTTGTTGTTCTCTCTCGCTGTTTCCGTTGGTCATCCATTAACATGAAAGGCAATGCATCAAAACATTTTCTCTACAAAATGTTTGCTGTTTTTTGTGACACAGATTAGGATAATATGACGTGTGTGTGTGTGTGTGTGTGTGTGTGTGTGTGTGTGTGGTGTGTGTGTGTGTGTGTGTGTGTGTGTGTGTGTGTGTGTGTGTGTGTGTGTGTGAGAATGTGTGTGAGAGTGAGAGTGTGTGTGAGAGTGAGAGTGAGAGTGAGAGTGTGTGTGTGTGTGTGTGTGTGTGTGTGTGTGTGTGTGTGTGTGTGTGTGTGTGTGTGTGTGTGTGTGTGTGTGTGTGTGTGTGTGTGTGTGTGAGAATGTGTGTGAGAGTGAGAGTGTGTGTGAGAGTGAGAGTGAGAGTGTGTGTGTGTGTGTGTGTGTGTGTGTGTGTGTGTGTGTGTGTGTGTGTGTGTGTGTGTGTGTGTGTGTGTGTGTGTGTGTGTGTGTGAGTGTGAGAGTGTGAGTGTGAGTGTGTGTGAGAGTGAGAGTGTGTGAGAGTGAGAGTGTGTGAGAGCGTGTGTGAGAGTGAGAGTGTGTGAGAGTGAGAGCGTGTGTGAGAGTGTGTGTGAGAGTGAGTGTGAGAGTGAGAGTGTGTGTGTGTGTGTGTGTGTGAGTGTGAGTGTGAGTGTGAGAGTGAGTGTGAGAGTGTGAGTGAGAGTGAGTGTGAGAGTGAGTGTGAGAGTGTGTGTGAGAGTGAGTGTGAGAGTGTGAGTGAGAGTGTGTGAGAGTGAGAGTGTGTGTGAGAGTGTGAGTGTGTGTAAGTGTGAGAGTGTGTGTGAGAGTGTGTGTGAGTGTGAGAGTGTGTGTGCGAGTGAGAGTGTGTGTGAGAGTGTGTGTGAGAGTGTGTGTGAGAGGGAGAGTGTGTGTGCGAGTGAGAGTGTGTGTGAGAGTGTGTGTGAGAGTGTGTGAGAGTGAGAGTGTGTGTAAGTGTGAGAGTGTGTGTGTGAGAGTGTGTGTGAGTGTGAGAGTGTGTGTGCGAGTGAGAGTGTGTGTGAGAGTGTGTGTGAGTGTGAGAGTGTGTGTGCGAGTGAGAGTGTGTGTGAGAGTGTGTGTGTGAGTGAGACTGTGTGTGAGTGTGTGTGTGTGAGAGTGTGTTTGAGAGGGAGAGTGTGTGTGAGAGTGAGAGTGTGTTTGAGAGGGAGAGTGTGTGTGAGAGTGTGTGTGAGAGTGAGTTAGTGTGAGAAACACTATTATTATTCTGGAGTGTGTTGTTGCCAATCTATGGTAAACCAAGAGTGCTACAGAGGTCTGGGACATCTGCTGTTATCAAAACTGTGGGGGTGGTGTCAATTATAAGCACATGGTTTGTCAATACGTACACACACATATCCTCTGGCCTTCAGCGCAAAATGAGTGTGTGTGTGGGTGGTTGGGTGTGGGTATTGGTGCGTGCGCGCATTTGTTTTTGTGTGTGTGTGTTTGCATGCATGCGTGCATGTGTGTCTGTCACCAGACCATTTGTTTACTGTGTGTGTGTGTGGTGTTGACAAGGGCTTCCAGACATAGGGCAGGTGTGTAAGCACCGTTCAGAGACACCTGAAACCCCATAAAGGGGGTCGCGTTCATCCTAGCAACAGCCTTGTTGAAGGGTAAGGTGAACTTGTCGGTAAAACATCTGCCTCCGGGCGTTGGTCGTCTTTCAGAAGGTGTACTTAGTCTATCCTTAAAGTGATACTGTGAAACTTCTAACTTCCTGCACCCTGCAAGCAGAGACATATACATCTGACAAAACAAAACATCAACTGTCAGAATCTGTAGTATCGCATTAACGGTTACACTTAATGTGATGGGAACCTGAGAGCTTCAGTCCACATCCTGAACTCATACACAACACGTTCAGAAGTAGTGCCACATCCTGAACTCATACACAACACGTTCAGAAGTAGTGCCACATCCTGAACTCATACACAACACGTTCAGAAGTAGTGCCACATTCTGAACTCATACACAACACGTTCAGAAGTAGTGCCACATCCTGAACTCATACACAACACGTTCAGAAGTAGTGCCACATCCTGAACTCATACACAACACGTTCAGAAGTAGTGCCACATCCTGAACTCATACACAACACGTTCAGAAGTAGTGCCACATCCTGAACTCATACACAACACGTTCAGAAGTAGTGCCACATCCTGAACTCATACACAACACGTTCAGAAGTAGTGCCACATCCTGAACTCATACACAACACATTCAAAAGTAGTGCCACATTCTGAACTCATACACAACACGTTCAGAAGTAGTGCCACATCCTGAACTCATTCACAACACGTTCAGAAGTAGTGCCACATTCTGAACTCATACACAACACGTTCAGAAGTAGTGCCACATCCTGAACTCATACACAACACGTTCAGAAGTAGTGCCACATCCTGAACTCATACACAACACGTTCAGAAGTAGTGCCACATCCTGAACTCATACACAACACGTTCAGAAGTAGTACCACATCCTGAACTCATACACAACACGTTCAGAAGTAGTGCCACATCCTGAACTCATACACAACACGTTCAGAAGTAGTGCCACATCCTGAACTCATACACAACACGTTCAGAAGTAGTACCACATCCTGAACTCATACACAACACGTTCAGAAGTAGTGCCACATCCTGAACTCATACACAACACGTTCAGAAGTAGTGCCACATCCTGAACTCATACACAACACGTTCAGAAGTAGTACCACATCCTGAACTCATACACAACACGTTCAGAAGTAGTGCCACATCCCGAACTCATACACAACACGTTCAGAAGTAGTGCCACATCCTGAACTCATACACAACACGTTCAGAAGTAGTGCCACATCCTGAACTCATACACAACACGTTCAGAAGTAGTGCCACATCCTGAACTCATACACAACACGTTCAGAAGTAGTGCCACATCCTGAACTCATACACAACACGTTCAGAAGTAGTGCCACATCCTGAACTCATACACAACACGTTCAGAAGTAGTGCCACATCCTGAACTCATACACAACACGTTCAGAAGTAGTGCTACATCCTGAACTCATACACAACATGATCAGAAGTAGTGCCACATCCTGAACTCATACACAACACGTTCAGAAGTAGTGCCACATCCTGAACTCATACACAACACGTTCAGAAGTAGTGCCACATCCTGAACTCATACACAACACGTTCAGAAGTCGTGACACAAGGTAACAGGTGTATCCCCTTAAGGTAATGTTAATTTCCTGAATAAAAATGCATTACGTATGAATGGTTATGAATGGGTTATGAATGTGTTTTAGGGGTTATAAGTACCCATCTTTAATGAGCTCCTTCACTTCAGGAAACACCATATAAATCAATGAATTGATCATTGTATTCTTTACCCAAGTTGTTTCTTTTGGCTAGTTAAATCCCTCGTAAAAAATATTCCCCCCCAAAAAGACATCTTGTCTTAAATAGAGACACATTTTACTTTTTTATTTAACCTTTATTTAACTAGGCAATGACTGACTAGGAACAGTGGGTTAACTGCCTTGTTCAGGGGCAGAACGACAGATATGTACCTTGTCAGCTCAGGGATTCAATCTAGCAACCTTTTGGTCACTGGCCCAATCCTCTAACCACTAGGCTACCTGCCGCCCCAAATTGATTTTATTTGTACGTTTCCACTGAAACCGCTTCTATCAGAGCCCAGAGAGGCCAGAAAAGACAACTATATTCTGTTTACTTCTTTAAATCCATTTGTCATGATACATTAACAGTATATTGCATTACCAGGTCCATGTAATAGAGCCATATCTGTCCATCAGTTTGTCAAACTGATAACAATCAATAGATATTACTCCCTGAGCAGTCAACAGCAGTCATCAATCCACATATAACTGAACATAATATCGGTCGCCCTGTGCTTCTGACTTCATTGTAAAACACATTACCAATTTATACGTCAGATAAGATTGATGTATTTATCCTTTAGATGCTGCTGCATCTGAATTCAAAATAACATTTTGATATTTCACAACTGTTAATGTGTTAGTCACTCGTATTTGAAAAATAATGTTATTTCTCTATAAATGACCAGGGTAAATTTAAACCCTAACCTATCCCTATGGGTAAAGGATGGTGAATTACTTGGTGGTATGACGTGTTGTCCTGTAGGATGTTTTGAAGGGCTGGGAGAGAGCTAGTAAGGCAAGTCCCGCCGTGGGCAAAAGGAATCCCGTTCCACCTCAGAATACTCATCCTCTCTTTTCAGGAGGTGGATTTTGCAATCAACAGAAATGCTCAATGAGTCTGAGCCCCCGTCACACGCAAGCGCACGCATGCAGGCTCTCTCTCTCTCTCTCTCTCTCTCTCTCTCTCTCTCTCTCTCTCTCTCTCTCTCTCTCTCTCTCTCTCTCTCTCTCTCTCTCTCTCTCTCTCTCTCACACACACAAACACACACACTCCTCCCCCTTCCTCCACAGACACACTGGTAGTGCGAGTACAGTGTATAGAGAATGAGTCAGGGATTAGGGAGATGGCCTGTCCCCTGTCATAACACTGGGTCTCTGAAGATAAACAGACTGCCGTCCTAACACTGAGGAACATTAGACACCGCTCTCATTGCCTCTTTTTCAATTCACACATTTCAATTCACATTGCTGTAATGTGAACCATGCGGAGGTATCATCTCTGTAAATACAATGGGGGTTGGGGGGAGTGCGTGCCTGCGTGCAGCGTGCATGTGTGAGTATGCGTGTGTGTATGTCCGTGGTAATGCTTCTTATCCAAACACGTTATCAGGTGAATAGGTATTGGTTGACACTGGCTAGGAATGACACTTGACCTCTCAAACACCTATTATTCAATGTTCCATCTTACAAGGACATGTCAACAACATACCAGTACTTAACGCATTGCTCAAAATCGATGTTCCCACGCTCGTAACCTATTACCCTACCTTTGTTTACAGCACGTTTACCTTGATAAAACCATAAGAAAAGTCCTTGACATGAGTTCAAATCACTCCGCTCGCAGTAAGAGATACATAGAGCGAATCTGTCTTCCCCAGATGAGTGCAAGCCGCCCAGATAAAAAGCAGGGATTCAGATAGTCAGTTTGTCTGATAATAAATGAACGAATTGGAGACGAATTGAGGCATGTAAAGTTGGGAAAGAGTCTATAAATATAAGGTGTCAGCCCTTTTAGAGAGGGGGTAAAGAGACAGGGAAGACGACTGCTCTCCAGAGTCATTAGAGGGGGTGATGTTGTGGGGTGATCTGGCTGTGCTTGTGTCTTGTTGCGTCTGTACCCTGTCTACTGCAGTATCACCAGGTGGTTATTATAGCTGTAGAACAATACTCAGCGTGGGCAAGGAGACAGGGGGGAAGGGGGGAGGAGAGGGGGGGGAGGGAAGAGGAGGAGAGGGGGGGAGGGAAGAGGAGAGGGGGGAGGGGGGAGGAGAGGGGGGGAGGGAAGAGGAGAGGGGGGAGGGTCAGGAAGGAGGAAAGAGAGAGAACAGAGAGAGACAGGAAGGCTACTGTCTCCACACAAACTCCCCGACAGACAGACAGCCAGCAACAAATCTGATCCTTCCTACAGCCAGAAACAGATCTGATCCTTCCTACAGCCAGCAACAGATCTAATCCTTCCTACAGCCAGCAACAGAGCTGATCCTTCCTACAGCCAGCAACAAATCTGATCCTTCCTACAGCCAGAAACAGAGCTGATCCTTCCTACAGCCAGCAACAGATCTAATCCTTCCTACAGCCAGCAACAGAGCTGATCCTTCCTACAGCCAGCAACAAATCTGATCCTTCCTACAGCCAGCAACAGATCTGATCTTTCCTACAGTTCCAACAGATCTGATCCTTCCTACAGCCAGCAACAGATCTCAGGGCTTGTCTTCACTTCTTCCACTCCCAGTGCAACAAGCTCCGCTTTGCTCTTGGTACATTTTTCTATTAAATGAACCAGCAAGTGTTTGACCGAGCCCTTTTTGCAAACACAACTTCTCTCACTCAAGGGAAATATGGAAAGAAATGAGCTGATATGTTTCTTGTAAAGCAAGGTGACTGGTATTGTAACACCTTAGAGGTTAGACTATGTTAACACTGATGTTGTTTCAGTTTGTTAGCTCACTGTTCTATGTGGGAATAACTTCCATAGCTTCTTCCACAGCTACTCTTGTCTCAATTTGCACTCTCTTTGATAGCGTCTGTGTCAGAATAAATAATTGAATATGCCTCGTTGGCGGGGTAAATGCCAGAATAACAATATGAACACTCTAGACAATCATGTAATATCTGTACTTGCAGCTCTGCGAGCAAACAATACACTGTGTTGGTTAAAGGCAATGCTTATGGGTGTTGTCTTCTATTGGTCGGAGTTCTCTGGGTACTGACACACCTTCACACAGGAAGGAACGATAGAGAGAGAGAGGGGAGGAGAAGGAAGATAGAGAAGACATGTAGAGAGGAAGTGAGAGAAGACATGTAGAGATAAGACAAGAGATAGAGAGAGAGACAGAGACAGAGACAGAGAGACAGAGAGAGAGAGAGAGACAGAGTGAGAGAGACAGAGAGAGAGGCAGAGATAGCGAGACAGACAGAGAGAAAGAAAGGGTGTTGTGACTATAAGCAAAAACATTGACTTGCTTTCATCAACGGTGAAAAGAAGTCTCTGTGGTTTTGTCAGTAGTACTCTCCTCTGTGACGATAATCTAATTCTGCACAAGATGCAGGCGAGTTGTAACTAACGCGGCTTTCAGTTTAAATCAGATCAGGCACAATCACACACATGCAAGGCAAGGGCACACACCCTTACACCCTTACACACTCCCCCATCCTCTTTTTCACCGTTCTGCCTCTCTGTCCCGCCCAGTGTAGTGCAGCAGCTGCTTTTGTTGTTAGGGATTTAGAATTTCATCTGCATGGTCATCCTCTCTTTTTTCTCTGGTCTGTTCCTCTCGTCCATCTGTGCATTCACACATAGATCAGGAGATTAAAAGGTGGGTGTGGGGGTGGTGGTGGTGGGGGGGGGGGTGACATCTGTACTTTCATTAAAAAAAGGGTTCCAAAAGGGTTCAGTCCCCATAAGAGAACCCTTTTGAGTCCAGGAAGAACCGTCGGTGGAAAGGGTTCTACATTGATCCCAAAAGGGTTCTATCTGGAACCAAAAAGGGTTCTTCAAAGGGTTCTCCTGTGGGGACAGCCGAATAACCCTTTTAGGTTCTAGATATCACTCTTTTTTCTAAGAGTGTATGGTAGGCTAGTTCCTTCAGGCAAACCTACTGGGTCTCTCTTGACGATGGTTTGTTTACTGACAGGGCCCTTTTGACCATAGGCTAAGGGTCCCCTTAGTTTGATTAGGAGAGATTTAATTTATACTCAGTCAAGTGTGTGCGTGCGTCTGTGTGTGTGTGTGTGTGTGTGTGTGTGTGTGTGTGTGTGTGTGTGTGTGTGTGTGTGTGTGTGTGTGTGTGTGTGTGTGTGTGTGTGTGTGTGTGTGTGTGTGTGTGTGTGTGTGTGTGTGTGTGTGTGTGTGTGTGTGTGTGTCAGTTTTACTTAAAGCATGGGGCATATTTGAGTTTACACGCCATAGAGCATCAAATGATTTAATCAATTTAATGTCAGCGGGAGCAATGATGAGTGTGTGTGTGTGTGTACGTGCATGTGGGTGGCATAATTCACTGCAAGACTTCTGTCACATTTGTGCAACTATGCTCTGTCCTTTGTTCCTAGTAAATCCACAGAATCACACTAGAGAAATAGAAAGAAAGAGAAGAGGAAGAAAAAGTAGAGAGAGAGAGAATGAGAAGAAAAAGAGAGATGGAAGAGAGTAGAGAGAAAGAGAGAAGAAAGAGGGAGAGCGATAGAGAGAATAGAGAATAGAGAGAGAAAGAGAGAGAAAGACAGAGAAAGAGAGAGGAAGACAGAGAGAGACAGAGAGAGAGAGAAGAGAGAGTAGAGAGAGACAGAGAGAGACAGAGAGTACAGAGAGACAGAGAGAGAGAGAGAGAGAGAGAGAGAGACAGAGAGAAGAGAGAGTAGAGCGAGACAGAGAGAGAGAGAGAGAGAGAGAGAGAGAGAGAGAGAGAGAGAGATCCTGCTATGTTGACTCTCATTCCATGTGATGGTCTCCTCTACCCTGTCTGTGGTGGGGGGTGAGTCTATGTTAGCCCCTCTGGTCTCCTCTACCCTGTCTGTGGTGGGGGGGTGAGTCTATGTTAGCCCCTCTGGTCTCCTCTACCCTGTCTGTGGTGGGGGGTGAGTCTATGTTAGCCCCTCTGGTCTCCTCTACCCTGTCTGTGGTGGGGGGGTGAGTCTATGTTAGCCCCTCTGGTCTCCTCTACCCTGTCTGTGGTGGGGGGTGAGTCTATGTTAGCCCCTCTGGTCTCCTCTACCCTGTCTGTGGTGGGGGGGTGAGTCTATGTTAGCCCCTCTGGTCTCCTCTACCCTGTCTGTGGTGGGGGGTGAGTCTATGTTAGCCCCTCTGGTCTCCTCTACCCTGTCTGTGGTGGTGGGGTGAGTCTATGTTAGCCCCTCAGGTCTCCTCTACCCTGTCTGTGGTGGGGAGTGAGTCTATGTTAGCCCCTCTGGTCTCCTCTACCCTGTCTGTGGTGGGGGGTGAGTCTATGTTAGCCCCTCTGGTCTCCTCTACCCTGTCTGTGGTGGGGGGGGTGAGTCTATGTTAGCCCCTCAGGTCTCCTCTACCCTGTCTGTGGTGGGGAGTGAGTCTATGTTAGCCCCTCAGGTCTCCTCTACCCTCTCTGTGGTGGGGAGTGAGTCTATGTTAGCCCCTCAGGTCTCCTCTATCCCGTCTGTGGTGGGGGGTGAGTCTATGTTAGCCCCTCTGGTCTCCTCTACCCTGTCTGTGGTGGGGGGTGAGTCTACGTTAGCCCCTCTGGTCTCCTCTACCCCGTCTGTGGTGGGGGGTGAGTCTATGTTAGCCCCTCAGGTCTCCTCTACCCTGTCTGTGGTGGAGGGTGAGTCTATGTTAGCCCCTCAGGTCTCCTCTACCCTGTCTGTGGTGGGGGGGGGGTGAGTCTATGTTAGCCCCTCGGGTCTCCTCTACCCTGTCTGTGGTGGGGGGGTGAGTCTATGTTAGCCCCTCAGGTCTCCTCCACCATGTCTGTGGTGGGGGGGTGAGTCTATGTTAGCCCCTCAGGTCTCCTCTACCCTGTCTGTGGTGGGGGGGTGAGTCTATGTTAGCCCCTCTGGTCTCCTCTACCCTGTCTGTAGTGGGGGGTGAGTCTATGTTAGCCCCTCTTGTCTCCTCTATCCTGTCTGTAGTGGGGGGTGAGTCTATGTTAGCCCCTCTTGTCCCCTCTACCCTGTCTGTGGTGGGGGGGTGAGTCTATGTTAGCCCCTCAGGTCTCCTCTACCCCGTCTGTGGTGGGGGGTGAGTCTATGTTAGCCCCTCAGGTCTCCTCTACCCTGTCTGTGGTGGGGGGGTGAGTCTATGTTAGCCCCTCTGGTCTCCTCTACCCTGTCTGTGGTGAGGGGGTGAGTCTATGTTAGCCCCTCAGGTCTCCTCTACCCTGTCTGTGGTGGGGGGTGAGTCTATATTAGCCCCTCAGATCTCCTCTACCATGTCTGTGGTGGGGGGGTGAGTCTATGTTAGCCCCTCAGGTCTCCTCTACCCTGTTTGTGGTGGGGGGTTGAGTCTATGTTAGCCCCTCAGGTCTCCTCTACCCTGTCTGTGGTGGGGGGTGAGTCTATGTTAGCCCCTCAGATCTCCTCTACCATGTCTGTGGTGGGGGGGTGAGTCTATGTTAGCCCCTCTGGTCTCCTCTACCCTGTCTGTGGTGGGGGGTGAGTCTATGTTAGCCCCTCTGGTCTCCTCTACCCTGTCTGTAGTGGGGGGTGAGTCTATGTTAGCCCCTCTTGTCTCCTCTACCCTGTCTGTAGTGGGGGGTGAGTCTATGTTAGCCCCTCTTGTCTCCTCTACCCTGTTTGTGGTGGGGGGGTGAGTCTATGTTAGCCCCTCAGGTCTCCTCTACCCCGTCTGTGGTGGGGGGTGAGTCTATGTTAGCCCCTCAGGTCTCCTCTACCCTGTCTGTGGTGGGGGGTGAGTCTATGTTAGCCCCTCAGGTCTCCTCTACCCTGTCTGTGTTGGGGGGGTGAGTCTATGTTAGCCCCTCAGGTCTCCTCTACCCTGTCTGTGGTGGGGAGTGCTCCACATATTCACAGCCAACACCTTAATATGTTAGCATTCTAGCTAATAGGGAATTAGGCTAACTGTAGGTTTTTGCTAGCTTTTCTGTTAGAATAGGCCCATAGTTATTTTAAAAAGTTCATGTTGGTAATGAAGGACTTTGTTTTAAAGGACTGTCTTTTGGAGCATATTTTCACTGGTGACTGTTTTTGTTAGTTTATACATTTTTGTATGGGCTCTTTCGTCTGATTATGTGAATCAACTGAATTTGGATAAAAGTAGGATAAAAATGGTACAAAAGCTTGACGACTAGCCTTTCATATTATTTTCATTAGCATCAAACAGCACTCAATAAGCTGCTACCTATTGTTAGTCACTATAATGTATTCATCGTTCCACAGTCATCTATTTACAACAGTGTCAGCTCCCAGAGGAATTTGTTGAGCTTTTTATTTATGGATCCATTTTATGCTAAAAATATATTCCTTATTGAGTGGCAAGGCAGAACCTGTGGCGAGGTTTAGTCTATTTCCATGTCTTTGCCTAGTGTAGACGACTCGCATGCCTTCAAACACATTGTGAAACACCCTTGATCTGCATGCCTTTGTTTCATGGAGAAGGCACAAGCATGCAGGATCAAAACAATTTTCAGAATCTTTTTTTTGCTTGCATAATTTAGTTGTTGGTATGATTAACAAAGCTGTGAATCACTCAGTGTGCATTCAACTGCCTCTGACTAACTGTAGTCTCTCCCTCCTTCACTACCTTTATTCATCCCTCCATCCTTCCATTCCCTCCCTTTATTCAGCCATCTATCCATCTTGTAGAGGTTTGAGGGCCCACCTCTCGGCCAATACGACTGTATCTGCAATCTCCTCCTCCCTCCGGGCCCTCTCCCCTGTATCCCTTATTCCCTCTCTCTCTCCCTCCCTCCATCCCCCCACTCCTCCATCTCTTCTTTCCTTGCTCTATCCCTCACTCTCTCCTTACATCCCTGCATTCCTCCATCGTTCCCTCTCTCCCTCCCCCCATCCCCCCAGTCCTCCCTCTCTCCATCCTTCCCTCTATCCCTCCTCCATCCCTCCCTCTTCTAGATCTTTGAGGGGCTGAATGATGTAATCCCATGTGAAACAGCACGTCACTCTCAGAGTTGAGGATTACGGTGCTAGGCTGTAAGCGTCTCCTCTTCGCCCCGGCAACTTCACAGCACTTGTCATTTCCTCTGGTGTGTGTGTGGGTGTGTGTTGCGGTGGGACACGTGAAGATGTTCATACAATAGTGGGTTAAGGAGCTTTAGTTGAGAACTAAATTGAGAGCCCCTCAGATATACTTCCACTACGCTTGTACGCACACACACACACACACACACACACACACACACACACACACACACACACGCACACGCACTCCCCTCTCTCGCTCAATACCCTCCCATGATTGGCTCTTCTTCTCTCTGGCCCTTCACTCCAACAGTGGAAGCCCCCCCTGGTCCATTGAGATAACATAGCTGTTGGATGAAGTCATTAGGAATGCTTGACATTATAGAACTAGACATTATTATGTAGCTATATGCACTACACACTATAGAATGAAAGAGCCTGCATGGTTCAAATGACTGTAGTATCTCTCGTTGAATGGGGACAGTGCTTGTGTTGGATAATTATTTTATTGGCAGGAATGACGGCTGGTTGAATTTGTCAGCTGGTTGTTGCAGGGGAAGTGTGGCCTCATTTCTTAGAGAATAGGCAGGTTAAATTTAGGCTGCCACTGTTTTACAAAGGATCTTCTCATGTGGTTTTCTCCCATTCTGTTTATCTACATGCATACAGTAGCCGACACTGGAACGGTTTCAACTGTCTTGACCACAGCTTGGGCTGAGATATGGTTCAGGATAGTTTTTCCACATTCACTACCTCTCACCTAGAATAGAGAACAGTTCAAGGGCATATTATAACGCAAGCCTATTTTGTTATTTAACTAGGCAAGTCACGATGACGGCCTACCCCGGCCAAACCCGGACGACGCTGGGCCAATTGTGCGCCACCCTATGGGACTCCCAATCATGGCCGGTTGTGATACAGCCTGGAATGGAACCAGGGTCTGTACTGATGCCTCTAGCACTGAGATGCAGTGCCTTCGACCTCTGTGATACAGCCTGGAATGGAACCAGGGTCTGTACTGATACCTCTAGCACTGAGATGCAGTGCCTTAGACCGCTGTGATACATCCTGGAATGGAACCAGGGTCTGTACTGATGCCTCTAGCACTGAGATGCAGTGCCTTAGACCGCTGTGATACATCCTGGAATGGAACCAGGGTCTGTACTGACGCCTCTAGCACTGAGATGCAGTGCCTTAGACCGCTGTGATACAGCCTGGAATGGAACCAGGGTCTGTACTAATACCTCTAGCACTGAGATGCAGTGCCTTAGACCGCTGTGATACAGCCTGGAATTGAACCAGGGTCTGTAGTGACGCCTCTAGCACTGAGATGCAGTGCCTTAGACCGCTGTGATACAGCCTGGAATGGAACCAGGGTCTGTAGTGACGCCTCTAGCACTGAGATGCAGTGCCTTAGACCGCTGTGATACAACCTGGAATGGAACCAGGG
>NC_138297.1:58597500-58642500 GCF_965601325.2 Salmo salar
CCAAACACACTTCATTAGACTGACCAAACACACTTCATTATACTGACCAAACACACTTCATTATACTGACCAAACACACTTCATTATACTGACCAAACACATTTCATTAGACTGACCAAACACACTTCATTATACTGACCAAACACACTTCATTATACTGACCAAACACACTTCATTAGACTGACCAAACACACTTCATTATACTGACCAAACACACTTCATTAGACTGACCAAACACACTTCATTAGACTGACCAAACACACTTCATTAGACTGACCAAACACACTTCATTAGACTGACCAAACACACTTCATTAGACTGACCAAACACACTTCATTATACTAACCAAACACACTTCATTAGACTGACCAAACACACTTCATTAGACTGACCAAACACACTTCATTAGACTGACCAAACACACTTCATTATACTGACAAAACACACTTCATTATACTGACCAAACACACTTCATTATACTGACCAAACACACTTCATTATACTGACCAAACACACTTCATTAGACTGACCAAACACACTTCATTAGGCTGACCAAACACACTTCATTATACTGACCAAACACACTTCATTATACTGACCAAACACACTTCATTATACTGACCAAACACACTTCATTATACTGACCAAACACACTTCATTAGGCTGACCAAACACACTTCATTATACTGACCAAACACACTTCATTAGACTGACCAAACACACTTCATTATACTGACCAAACACACTTCATTAGACTGACCAAACACACTTCATTATACTGACCAAACACACTTCATTATACTGACCAAACACACTTCATTAGGCTGACCAAACACACTTCATTATACTGACCAAACACACTTCATTAGACTGACCAAACACACTTCATTATACTGACCAAACACACTTCATTATACTGACCAAACACACTTCATTATACTGACCAAACACACTTCATTATACTGACCAAACACACTTCATTAGACTGACCAAACACACTTCATTATACTGACCAAACACACTTCATTAGGCTGACCAAACACACTTCATTATACTAACCAAACACACTTCATTATACTGACCAAACACACTTCATTATACTGACCAAACACACTTCATTAGGCTGACCAAACACACTTCATTAGACTGACCAAACACACTTCATTACACTTACCAAACACACTTCATTAGACTGACCAAACACACTTCATTAGACTGACCAAACACACTTCATTATACTGACCAAACACACTTCATTATACTGACCAAACACACTTCATTATACTGACCAAACACACTTCATTATACTGACCAAACACACTTCATTAGACTGACCAAACACACTTCATTATACTGACCAAACACACTTCATTATACTGACCAAACACACTTCATTATGCTGACCAAACACACTTCATTATACTGACCAAACACACTTCATTATACTGACCAAACACACGTCATTATACTGACCAAAAACACTTCATTATACTGACCAAAAACACTTCATTAGGCTGACCAAACACTCTTCATTATACTGACCAAACACACTTCATTATACTGACCAAACACACTTCATTATACTGACTATACTGACCAAACACACTTCATTAGACTGACCAAACACACTTCATTATACTGACCAAACACACTTCATTATACTGACCAAACACACTTCATTATACTGACCAAACACACTTCATTAGACTGACCAAAAACACTTCATTATACTGACCAAAAACACTTCATTAGACTGACCAAAAACACTTCATTATACTGACCAAAAACACTTCATTATACTGACCAAAAACACTTCATTATACTGACCAAACACACTTCATTAGACTGACCAAACACACTTCATTATACTGACCAAACACACTTCATTATACTGACCAAACACACTTCATTATACTGACCAAACACACTTCATTATACTGACCAAACACACTTCATTAGACTGACCAAAAACACTTCATTATACTGACCAAAAACACTTCATTATACTGACCAAACACACTTCATTAGACTGACCAAACACACTTCATTATACTGACCAAACACACTTCATTAGACTGACCAAACACACTTCATTATACTGACCAAACACACTTCATTATACTGACCAAACACACTTCATTATACTGACCAAACACACTTCATTATACTGACCAAACACACTTCATTATACTGACCAAACACACTTCATTATACTGACCAAACACATTTCATTAGACTGACCAAACACACTTCATTATACTGACCAAACACACTTCATTATACTGACCAAACACACTTCATTATACTGACCAAACACACTTCATTATACTGACCAAACACACTTCATTAGACTGACCAAACACACTTCATTAGACTGACCAAACACACTTCATTATACTGACCAAACACACTTCATTAGACTGACCAAACACACTTCATTAGACTGACCAAACACACTTCATTAGGCTGACCAAACACACTTCATTATACTGACCAAACACACTTCATTATACTGACCAAACACACTTCATTATACTGACCAAACACACTTCATTAGGCTGACCAAACACAATTCATTAGACTGACCAAACACACTTCATTATACTGACCAAACACACTTCATTAGGCTGACCAAACACACTTCATTATACTGACCAAACACACTTCATTAGGCTGACCAAACACACTTCATTATACTGACCAAACACACTTCATTATACTGACCAAACACACTTCATTAGACTGACCAAACACACTTCATTAGGCTGACCAAACACACTTCATTATACTGACCAAACACACTTCATTATACTGACCAAACACACCTTATTATACTGACCAAACACACTTCATTAGACTGACCAAACACACTTCATTATACTGACCAAACACACTTCATTATACTGACCAAACACACTTCATTATACTGACCAAACACATTTCATTAGACTGACCAAACACACTTCATTATACTGACCAAACACACTTCATTATACTGACCAAACACACTTCATTAGACTGACCAAACACACTTCATTAGACTGACCAAAAACACTTCATTATACTGACCAAAAACACTTCATTATACTGACCAAAAACACTTCATTATACTGACCAAAAACACTTCATTATACTGACCAAACACACTTCATTATACTGACCAAACACACTTCATTATACTGACCAAACACACTTCATTATACTGACCAAACACACTTCATTATACTGACCAAACACACTTCATTATACTGACCAAACACACTTCATTATACTGACCAAACACACTTCATTAGACTGACCAAACACACTTCATTATACTGACCAAACACACTTCATTAGACTGACCAAACACACTTCATTAGACTGACCAAACACACTTCATTATACTGACCAAACACACTTCATTAGACTGACCAAACACACTTCATTATACTGACCAAACACACTTCATTATACTGACCAAACACACTTCATTATACTGACCAAACACACTTCATTATACTGACCAAACACACTTCATTATACTGACCAAACACACTTCATTATACTGACCAAACACACTTCATTAGACTGACCAAACACACTTCATTATACTGACCAAACACACTTCATTATACTGACCAAACACACTTCATTATACTGACCAAACACACTTCATTAGACTGACCAAACACACTTCATTAGACTGACCAAACACACTTCATTAGACTGACCAAACACACTTCATTATACTGACCAAACACACTTCATTAGACTGACCAAACACACTTCATTAGACTGACCAAACACACTTCATTAGGCTGACCAAACACACTTCATTATACTGACCAAACACACTTCATTATACTGACCAAACACACTTCATTATACTGACCAAACACACTTCATTAGACTGACCAAACACACTTCATTAGACTGACCAAACACACTTCATTATACTGACCAAACACACTTCATTAGACTGACCAAACACACTTCATTATACTGACCAAACACACTTCATTAGACTGACCAAACACACTTCATTATACTGACCAAACACACTTCATTATACTGACCAAACACACTTCATTAGACTGACCAAACACACTTCATTATACTGACCAAACACACTTCATTATACTGACCAAACACACTTCATTATACTGACCAAACACACTTCATTATACTGACCAAACACACTTCATTATACTGACCAAACACACTTCATTAGACTGACCAAACACACTTCATTATACTGACCAAACACACTTCATTAGACTGACCAAACACACTTCATTAGACTGACCAAACACACTTCATTAGACTGACCAAACACACTTCATTAGACTGACCAAACACACTTCATTATACTAACCAAACACACTTCATTAGACTGACCAAACACACTTCATTAGACTGACCAAACACACTTCATTAGACTGACCAAACACACTTCATTATACTGACAAAACACACTTCATTATACTGACCAAACACACTTCATTATACTGACCAAACACACTTCATTATACTGACCAAACACACTTCATTAGACTGACCAAACACACTTCATTAGGCTGACCAAACACACTTCATTATACTGACCAAACACACTTCATTATACTGACCAAACACACTTCATTATACTGACCAAACACACTTCATTATACTGACCAAACACACTTCATTAGGCTGACCAAACACACTTCATTATACTGACCAAACACACTTCATTAGACTGACCAAACACACTTCATTATACTGAGCAAACACACTTCATTAGACTGACCAAACACACTTCATTATACTGACCAAACACACTTCATTATACTGACCAAACACACTTCATTAGGCTGACCAAACACACTTCATTATACTGACCAAACACACTTCATTAGACTGACCAAACACACTTCATTATACTGACCAAACACACATCATTATACTGACCAAACACACTTCATTATACTGACCAAACACACTTCATTATACTGACCAAACACACTTCATTAGACTGACCAAACACACTTCATTATACTGACCAAACACACTTCATTAGGCTGACCAAACACACTTCATTATACTAACCAAACACACTTCATTATACTGACCAAACACACTTCATTATACTGACCAAACACACTTCATTAGGCTGACCAAACACACTTCATTAGACTGACCAAACACACTTCATTACACTTACCAAACACACTTCATTAGACTGACCAAACACACTTCATTAGACTGACCAAACACACTTCATTATACTGACCAAACACACTTCATTATACTGACCAAACACACTTCATTATACTGACCAAACACACTTCATTATACTGACCAAACACACTTCATTAGACTGACCAAACACACTTCATTATACTGACCAAACACACTTCATTATACTGACCAAACACACTTCATTATGCTGACCAAACACACTTCATTATACTGACCAAACACACTTCATTATACTGACCAAACACACTTCATTATACTGACCAAAAACACTTCATTATACTGACCAAAAACACTTCATTAGGCTGACCAAACACTCTTCATTATACTGACCAAACACACTTCATTATACTGACCAAACACACTTCATTATACTGACTATACTGACCAAACACACTTCATTAGACTGACCAAACACACTTCATTATACTGACCAAACACACTTCATTATACTGACCAAACACACTTCATTATACTGACCAAACACACTTCATTAGACTGACCAAAAACACTTCATTAGGCTGACCAAACACACTTCAGTAGACTGACCAAACACACTTCATTATACTGACCAAACACACTTCATTAGACTGACCAAACACACTTCATTATACTGACCAAACACACTTCATTAGACTGACCAAACACACTTCATTATACTGACCAAACACACTTCATTATACTGACCAAACACACTTCATTATACTGACCAAACACACTTCATTATACTGACCAAACACACTTCATTATACTGACCAAACACACTTCATTATACTGACCAAACACATTTCATTAGACTGACCAAACACACTTCATTATACTGACCAAACACACTTCATTATACTGACCAAACACACTTCATTATACTGACCAAACACACTTCATTATACTGACCAAACACACTTCATTATACTGACCAAACACACTTCATTATACTGACCAAACACACTTCATTAGACTGACCAAACACACTTCATTATACTGACCAAACACACTTCATTATACTGACCAAACACACTTCATTATACTGACCAAACACACTTCATTATGCTGACCAAACACACTTCATTAGACTGACCAAACACACTTCATTAGACTGACCAAACACACTTCATTATACTGACCAAACACACTTCATTAGACTGACCAAACACACTTCATTAGACTGACCAAACACACTTCATTATACTGACCAAACACACTTCATTATACTGACCAAACACACTTCATTATACTGACCAAACACACTTCATTAGGCTGACCAAACACACTTCATTAGACTGACCAAACACACTTCATTACACTTACCAAACACACTTCATTATACTGACCAAACACACTTCATTATACTGACCAAACACACTTCATTATACTGACTATACTGACCAAACACACTTCATTATACTGACCAAACACACTTCATTATACTGACCAAACACACTTCATTATACTGACCAAACACACTTCATTAGACTGACCAAAAACACTTCATTATACTGACCAAAAACACTTCATTAGGCTGACCAAACACACTTCATTATGCTGACCAAACACACTTCATTATACTGACCAAAAACACTTCATTAGGCTGACCAAACACACTTCATTATACTGACCAAACACACTTCATTAGACTGACCAAACACACTTCATTATACTGACCAAACACACTTCATTAGACTGACCAAACACACTTCATTATACTGACCAAACACACTTCATTATACTGACCAAACACACTTCATTATACTGACCAAACACACTTCATTATACTGACCAAACACACTTCATTAGACTGACCAAACACACTTCATTAGGCTGACCAAACACACTTCATTATACTGACCAAACACACTTCATTATACTGACCAAACACACTTCATTATGCTGACCAAACACACTTCATTAGACTGACCAAACACACTTCATTAGACTGACCAAACACACTTCATTATACTGACCAAACACACTTCATTAGACTGACCAAACACACTTCATTAGACTGACCAAACACACTTCATTATACTGACCAAACACACTTCATTATACTGACCAAACACACTTCATTATACTGACCAAACACACTTCATTAGACTGACCAAACACACTTCATTAGACTGACCAAACACACTTCATTATACTGACCAAACACACTTCATTATACTGACCAAACACACTTCATTATACTGACCAAACACACTTCATTATACTGACCAAACACACTTCATTAGGCTGACCAAACACACTTCATTATACTGACCAAACACACTTCATTAGACTGACCAAACACACTTCATTATACTGACCAAACACACTTCATTAGACTGACCAAACACACTTCATTATACTGACCAAACACACTTCATTAGACTGACCAAACACACTTCATTAGACTGACCAAACACACTTCATTATACTGACCAAACACACTTCATTAGGCTGACCAAACACACTTCATTATACTGACCAAACACACTTCATTAGACTGACCAAACACACTTCATTATACTGACCAAACACACTTCATTATACTGACCAAACACACTTCATTATACTGACCAAACACACTTCATTATACTGACCAAACACACTTCATTAGACTGACCAAACACACTTCATTATACTGACCAAACACACTTCATTAGGCTGACCAAACACACTTCATTATACTAACCAAACACACTTCATTATACTGACCAAACACACTTCATTATACTGACCAAACACACTTCATTAGGCTGACCAAACACACTTCATTAGACTGACCAAACACACTTCATTACACTTACCAAACACACTTCATTATACTGACCAAACACACTTCATTATACTGACCAAACACACTTCATTATACTGACTATACTGACCAAACACACTTCATTATACTGACCAAACACACTTCATTATACTGACCAAACACACTTCATTATACTGACCAAACACACTTCATTAGACTGACCAAAAACACTTCATTATACTGACCAAAAACACTTCATTAGGCTGACCAAACACACTTCATTATGCTGACCAAACACACTTCATTATACTGACCAAAAACACTTCATTAGGCTGACCAAACACACTTCATTATACTGACCAAACACACTTCATTAGACTGACCAAACACACTTCATTATACTGACCAAACACACTTCATTAGACTGACCAAACACACTTCATTATACTGACCAAACACACTTCATTATACTGACCAAACACACTTCATTATACTGACCAAACACACTTCATTATACTGACCAAACACACTTCATTAGACTGACCAAACACACTTCATTAGGCTGACCAAACACACTTCATTATACTGACCAAACACACTTCATTATACTGACCAAACACACTTCATTATGCTGACCAAACACACTTCATTAGACTGACCAAACACACTTCATTAGACTGACCAAACACACTTCATTATACTGACCAAACACACTTCATTAGACTGACCAAACACACTTCATTAGACTGACCAAACACACTTCATTATACTGACCAAACACACTTCATTATACTGACCAAACACACTTCATTATACTGACCAAACACACTTCATTAGACTGACCAAACACACTTCATTAGACTGACCAAACACACTTCATTATACTGACCAAACACACTTCATTATACTGACCAAACACACTTCATTATACTGACCAAAAACACTTCATTATACTGACCAAAAACACTTCATTAGGCTGACCAAACACTCTTCATTATACTGACCAAACACACTTCATTATACTGACCAAACACACTTCATTATACTGACTATACTGACCAAACACACTTCATTAGACTGACCAAACACACTTCATTATACTGACCAAACACACTTCATTATACTGACCAAACACACTTCATTATACTGACCAAACACACTTCATTAGACTGACCAAAAACACTTCATTAGGCTGACCAAACACACTTCAGTAGACTGACCAAACACACTTCATTATACTGACCAAACACACTTCATTAGACTGACCAAACACACTTCATTATACTGACCAAACACACTTCATTAGACTGACCAAACACACTTCATTATACTGACCAAACACACTTCATTATACTGACCAAACACACTTCATTAGACTGACCAAACACACTTCATTATACTGACCAAACACACTTCATTATACTGACCAAACACACTTCATTATACTGACCAAACACACTTCATTATACTGACCAAACACACTTCATTATACTGACCAAACACACTTCATTATACTGACCAAACACATTTCATTAGACTGACCAAACACACTTCATTATACTGACCAAACACACTTCATTATACTGACCAAACACACTTCATTAGACTGACCAAACACACTTCATTAGACTGACCAAACACACTTCATTACACTGACCAAACACACTTCATTATACTGACCAAACACACTTCATTATACTGACCAAACACACTTCATTATACTGACTATACTGACCAAACACACTTCATTATACTGACCAAACACACTTCATTATACTGACCAAACACACTTCATTATACTGACCAAACACACTTCATTAGACTGACCAAAAACACTTCATTATACTGACCAAAAACACTTCATTAGGCTGACCAAACACACTTCATTATACTGACCAAACACACTTCATTATACTGACCAAACACACTTCATTAGGCTGACCAAACACACTTCATTATACTGACCAAACACACTTCATTAGACTGACCAAACACACTTCATTATACTGACCAAACACACTTCATTAGACTGACCAAACACACTTCATTAGACTGACCAAACACACTTCATTAGACTGACCAAACACACTTCATTATACTGACCAAACACACTTCATTATACTGACCAAACACACTTCATTATACTGACCAAACACACTTCATTAGACTGACCAAACACACTTCATTAGACTGACCAAACACACTTCATTATACTGACCAAACACACTTCATTAGACTGACCAAACACACTTCATTATACTGACCAAACACACTTCATTAGGCTGACCAAACACACTTCATTATACTGACCAAACACACTTCATTAGACTGACCAAACACACTTCATTATACTGACCAAACACACTTCATTAGACTGACCAAACACACTTCATTATACTGACCAAACACACTTCATTAGACTGACCAAACACACTTCATTAGACTGACCAAACACACTTCATTATACTGACCAAACACACTTCATTAGGCTGACCAAACACACTTCATTATACTGACCAAACACACTTCATTAGACTGACCAAACACACTTCATTATACTGACCAAACACACTTCATTATACTGACCAAACACACTTCATTATACTGACCAAACACACTTCATTATACTGACCAAACACAATTCATTAGACTGACCAAACACACTTCATTATACTGACCAAACACACTTCATTAGGCTGACCAAACACACTTCATTATACTAACCAAACACACTTCATTATACTGACCAAACACACTTCATTATACTGACCAAACACACTTCATTAGGCTGACCAAACACACTTCATTAGACTGACCAAACACACTTCATTACACTTACCAAACACACTTCATTATACTGACCAAACACACTTCATTATACTGACCAAACACACTTCATTATACTGACTATACTGACCAAACACACTTCATTATACTGACCAAACACACTTCATTATACTGACCAAACACACTTCATTATACTGACCAAACACACTTCATTAGACTGACCAAAAACACTTCATTATACTGACCAAAAACACTTCATTAGGCTGACCAAACACACTTCATTATGCTGACCAAACACACTTCATTATACTGACCAAAAACACTTCATTAGGCTGACCAAACACACTTCATTATACTGACCAAACACACTTCATTAGACTGACCAAACACACTTCATTATACTGACCAAACACACTTCATTAGACTGACCAAACACACTTCATTATACTGACCAAACACACTTCATTATACTGACCAAACACACTTCATTATACTGACCAAACACACTTCATTATACTGACCAAACACACTTCATTAGACTGACCAAACACACTTCATTAGGCTGACCAAACACACTTCATTATACTGACCAAACACACTTCATTATACTGACCAAACACACTTCATTATGCTGACCAAACACACTTCATTAGACTGACCAAACACACTTCATTAGACTGACCAAACACACTTCATTATACTGACCAAACACACTTCATTAGACTGACCAAACACACTTCATTAGACTGACCAAACACACTTCATTATACTGACCAAACACACTTCATTATACTGACCAAACACACTTCATTATACTGACCAAACACACTTCATTAGACTGACCAAACACACTTCATTAGACTGACCAAACACACTTCATTATACTGACCAAACACACTTCATTATACTGACCAAACACACTTCATTATACTGACCAAACACACTTCATTATACTGACCAAACACACTTCATTAGGCTGACCAAACACACTTCATTATACTGACCAAACACACTTCATTAGACTGACCAAACACACTTCATTATACTGACCAAACACACTTCATTAGACTGACCAAACACACTTCATTATACTGACCAAACACACTTCATTAGACTGACCAAACACACTTCATTAGACTGACCAAACACACTTCATTATACTGACCAAACACACTTCATTAGGCTGACCAAACACACTTCATTATACTGACCAAACACACTTCATTAGACTGACCAAACACACTTCATTATACTGACCAAACACACTTCATTATACTGACCAAACACACTTCATTATACTGACCAAACACACTTCATTATACTGACCAAACACACTTCATTAGACTGACCAAACACACTTCATTATACTGACCAAACACACTTCATTAGGCTGACCAAACACACTTCATTATACTAACCAAACACACTTCATTATACTGACCAAACACACTTCATTATACTGACCAAACACACTTCATTAGGCTGACCAAACACACTTCATTAGACTGACCAAACACACTTCATTACACTTACCAAACACACTTCATTATACTGACCAAACACACTTCATTATACTGACCAAACACACTTCATTATACTGACTATACTGACCAAACACACTTCATTATACTGACCAAACACACTTCATTATACTGACCAAACACACTTCATTATACTGACCAAACACACTTCATTAGACTGACCAAAAACACTTCATTATACTGACCAAAAACACTTCATTAGGCTGACCAAACACACTTCATTATGCTGACCAAACACACTTCATTATACTGACCAAAAACACTTCATTAGGCTGACCAAACACACTTCATTATACTGACCAAACACACTTCATTAGACTGACCAAACACACTTCATTATACTGACCAAACACACTTCATTAGACTGACCAAACACACTTCATTATGCTGACCAAACACACTTCATTATACTGACCAAACACACTTCATTATACTGACCAAACACACTTCATTATACTGACCAAACACACTTCATTAGACTGACCAAACACACTTCATTAGGCTGACCAAACACACTTCATTATACTGACCAAACACACTTCATTATACTGACCAAACACACTTCATTATGCTGACCAAACACACTTCATTAGACTGACCAAACACACTTCATTAGACTGACCAAACACACTTCATTATACTGACCAAACACACTTCATTATACTGACCAAACACACTTCATTATACTGACCAAACACACTTCATTAGACTGACCAAACACACTTCATTAGACTGACCAAACACACTTCATTATACTGACCAAACACACTTCATTAGACTGACCAAACACACTTCATTATACTGACCAAACACACTTCATTATACTGACCAAACACACTTCATTAGGCTGACCAAACACACTTCATTATACTGACCAAACACACTTCATTAGACTGACCAAACACACTTCATTATACTGACCAAACACACTTCATTAGACTGACCAAACACACTTCATTATACTGACCAAACACACTTCATTAGACTGACCAAACACACTTCATTAGACTGACCAAACACACTTCATTATACTGACCAAACACACTTCATTAGGCTGACCAAACACACTTCATTATACTGACCAAACACACTTCATTAGACTGACCAAACACACTTCATTATACTGACCAAACACACTTCATTATACTGACCAAACACACTTCATTATACTGACCAAACACACTTCATTATACTGACCAAACACACTTCATTATACTGACCAAACACACTTCATTAGGCTGACCAAACACACTTCATTATACTAACCAAACACACTTCATTATACTGACCAAACACACTTCATTATACTGACCAAACACACTTCATTAGGCTGACCAAACACACTTCATTAGACTGACCAAACACACTTCATTACACTTACCAAACACACTTCATTATACTGACCAAACACACTTCATTATACTGACCAAACACACTTCATTATACTGACTATACTGACCAAACACACTTCATTATACTGACCAAACACACTTCATTATACTGACCAAACACACTTCATTAGACTGACCAAAAACACTTCATTATACTGACCAAAAACACTTCATTAGGCTGACCAAACACACTTCAGTAGACTGACCAAACACACTTCATTATACTGACCAAACACACTTCATTAGACTGACCAAACACACTTCATTATACTGACCAAACACACTTCATTAGACTGACCAAACACACTTCATTATACTGACCAAACACACTTCATTATACTGACCAAACACACTTCATTATACTGACCAAACACACTTCATTATACTGACCAAACACACTTCATTAGACTGACCAAACACACTTCATTAGGCTGACCAAACACACTTCATTATACTGACCAAACACACTTCATTATACTGACCAAACACACTTCATTATACTGACCAAACACACTTCATTATACTGACCAAACACAATTCATTATACTGACCAAACACACTTCATTATACTGACCAAACACACTTCATTATACTGACCAAACACACTTCATTAGACTGACCAAACACACTTCATTAGACTGACCAAACACACTTCATTAGACTGACCAAACACACTTCATTAGACTGACCAAACACACTTCATTATACTGACCAAACACACTTCATTATACTGACCAAACACACTTCATTATACTGACCAAACACACTTCATTATACTGACCAAACACACTTCATTAGACTGACCAAACACACTTCATTAGACTGACCAAACACACTTCATTATACTGACCAAACACACTTCATTATACTGACAAAACACACTTCATTAGACTGACCAAACACACTTCATTAGACTGACCAAACACACTTCATTAGACTGACCAAACACACTTCATTAGACTGACCAAACACACTTCATTATACTGACCAAACACACTTCATTAGACTGACCAAACACACTTCATTAGACTGACCAAACACACTTCATTATACTGACCAAACACACTTCATTATACTGACAAAACACACTTCATTAGACTGACCAAACACACTTCATTAGACTGACCAAACACACTTCATTAAACTGACCAAACACACTTCATTAGACTGACCAAACACACTTCATTATACTGACCAAACACACTTCATTAGACTGACCAAACACACTTCATTAGACTGACCAAACACACTTCATTATACTGACCAAACACACTTCATTATACTGACCAAACACACTTCATTATACTGACCAAACACACTTAATTATACTGACCAAACACACTTCATTAGACTGACCAAACACACTTCATTATACTGACCAAACACACTTCATTATACTGACCAAACACACTTCATTAGGCTGACCAAACACACTTCATTAGACTGACCAAACACACTTCATTATACTGACCAAACACACTTCATTATACTGACCAAACACACTTCATTAGACTGACCAAACACACTTCATTAGACTGACCAAACACACTTCATTAGACTGACCAAACACACTTCATTAGACTGACCAAACACACTTCATTAGGCTGACCAAACACACTTCATTATACTGACCAAACACACTTCATTATACTGACCAAACACACTTCATTATACTGACCAAACACACTTCATTATACTGACCAAACACACTTCATTATACTGACCAAACACACTTCATTATACTGACCAAACACACTTCATTAGACTGACCAAACACACTTCATTAGACTGACCAAACACACTTCATTAGACTGAATAAACACACTTCATTAGGCTGACCAAACACACTTCATTAGACTGACCAAACACACTTCATTATACTGACCAAACACACTTCATTATACTGACCAAACACACTTCATTATACTGACCAAACACACTTCATTATACTGACCAAACACACTTCATTAGACTGACCAAACACACTTCATTAGACTGACCAAACACACTTCATTAGACTGACCAAACACACTTCATTATACTGACCAAACACACTTCATTATACTGACCAAACACACTTCATTAGACTGACCAAACACACTTCATTAGGCTGACCAAACACACTTCATTATACTGACCAAACACACTTCATTATACTGACCAAACACACTTCATTATACTGACCAAACACACTTCATTAGACTGACCAAACACACTTCATTAGACTGACCAAACACACTTCATTATACTGACCAAACACACTTCATTATACTGACCAAACACACTTCATTAGACTGACCAAACACACTTCATTATACTGACCAAACACACTTCATTATACTGACCAAACACACTTCATTATACTGACCAAACACACTTCATTATACTGACCAAACACACTTCATTATACTGACCAAACACACTTCATTATACTGACCAAACACACTTCATTAGACTGACCAAACACACTTCATTATACTGACCAAACACACTTCATTATACTGACCAAACACACTTCATTATACTGACCAAACACACTTCATTATACTGACCAAACACACTTCATTATACTGACCAAACACACTTCATTAGACTGACCAAACACACTTCATTATACTGACCAAACACACTTCATTATACTGACCAAACACACTTCATTAGACTGACCAAACACACTTCATTAGACTGACCAAACACACTTCATTAGACTGACCAAACACACTTCATTATACTGACCAAACACACTTCATTATACTGACCAAACACACTTCATTATACTGACCAAACACACTTCATTATACTGACCAAACACACTTCATTATACTGACCAAACACACTTCATTATACTGACCAAACACACTTCATTATACTGACCAAACACACTTCATTATACTGACCAAACACACTTCATTATACTGACCAAACACACTTCATTATATTGACCAAACACACTTCATTATACTGACCAAACACACTTCATTAGGCTGACCAAACACACTTCATTATACTGACCAAACACACTTCATTATACTGACCAAACACACTTCATTATACTGACCAAACACACTTCATTATACTGACCAAACACACTTCATTATACTGACCAAACACACTTCATTATACTGACCAAACACACTTCATTATACTGACCAAACACACTTCATTATACTGACCAAACACACTTCATTAGACTGACCAAACACACTTCATTATGCTGACCAAACACACTTCATTAGGCTGACCAAACACACTTCATTATACTGACCAAACACACTTCATTATACTGACCAAACACACTTCATTATACTGACCAAACACACTTCATTATACTGACCAAACACACTTCATTATACTGACCAAACACACTTCATTATACTGACCAAACACACTTCATTATACTGACCAAACACACTTCATTATGCTGACCAAACACACTTCATTAGACTGACCAAACACACTTCATTATACTGACCAAACACACTTCATTATACTGACCAAACACACTTCATTATACTGACCAAACACACTTCATTATACTGACCAAACACACTTCATTATACTGACCAAACACACTTCATTATACTGACCAAACACACTTCATTAGACTGACCAAACACACTTCATTATACTGACCAAACACACTTCATTAGACTGACCAAACACACTTCATTATACTGACCAAACACACTTCATTATACTGACCAAACACACTTCATTATACTGACCAAACACACTTCATTATACTGACCAAACACACTTCATTAGACTGACCAAACACACTTCATTAGACTGACCAAACACACTTCATTAGACTGACCAAACACACTTCATTAGACTGACCAAACACACTTCATTAGACTGACCAAACACACTTCATTAGACTGACCATACACACTTCATTATACTCACCAAACACACTTCATTATACTGACCGAACACACTTTATTATACTGACCAAACACACTTCATTAGGCTGACCAAACACACTTCATTATACTGACCAAACACACTTCATTATACTGACCAAACACACTTCATTATACTGACCAAACACACTTCATTAACCTGACGAAACACACTTCATTAGACTGACCAAACACACTTCATTATGCTGACCAAACACACTTCATTAGGCTGACCAAACACACTTCATTATACTGACCAAACACACTTCATTATACTGACCAAACACACTTCATTATACTGACCAAACACACTTCATTATACTGACCAAACACACTTCATTATACTGACCAAACACACTTCATTAGGCTGACCAAACACACTTCATTATACTGACCAAACACACTTCATTATACTGACCAAACACACTTCATTATACTGACCAAACACACTTCATTAACCTGACGAAACACACTTCATTAGACTGACCAAACACACTTCATTATACTGACCAAACACACTTCATTATACTGACCAAACACACTTCATTAGGCTGACCAAACACACTTCATTATACTGACCAAACACACTTCATGAACCTGACGAAACACACTTCATTAGACTGACCAAACACACTTCATTATACTGACCAAACACACTTCATTATACTGACCAAACACACTTCATTAGGCTGACCAAACACACTTCATTATACTGACCAAACACACTTCATTATACTGACCAAACACACTTCATTATACTGACCAAACACACTTCATTAGGCTGACCAAACACACTTCATTATACTGACCAAACACACTTCATTATACTGACCAAACACACTTCATTATACTGACCAAACACACTTCATTATACTGACCAAACACACTTCATTATACTGACCAAACACACTTCATTATACTGACCAAACACACTTCATTATACTGACCAAACACACTTTATAGGCTGACCAAACACACTTCATTATACTGACCAAACACACTTCATTAGACTGACCAAACACACTTCATTATACTGACCAAACACACTTCATTATACTGACCAAACACACTTCATTAGGCTGACCAAACACACTTCATTATACTGACCAAACACACTTCATTATACTGACCAAACACACTTCATTAGACTGACCAAACACACTTCATTAGGCTGACCAAACACACTTCATTAGACTGACCAAACACACTTCATTATACTGACCAAACACACTTCATTATACTAACCAAACACACTTCATTATATTGACCAAACACACTTCATTATACTGACCAAACACACTTCATTAGGCTGACCAAACACACTTCATTATACTGACCAAACACACTTCATTATACTGACCAAACACACTTCATTATACTGACCAAACACACTTCATTATACTGACCAAACACACTTCATTATACTGACCAAACACACTTCATTATACTGACCAAACACACTTCATTATACTGACCAAACACACTTCATTATACTGACCAAACACACTTCATTATACTGACCAAACACACTTCAGTAGACTGACCAAACACACTTCATTATACTGACCAAACACACTTCATTAGACTGACCAAACACACTTCATTATACTGACCAAACACACTTCATTAGACTGACCAAACACACTTCATTATACTGACCAAACACACTTCATTAGACTGACCAAACACACTTCATTAGACTGACCAAACACACTTCATTAGACTGAATAAACACACTTCATTAGGCTGACCAAACACACTTCATTAGACTGACCAAACACACTTCATTATACTGACCAAACACACTTCATTATACTGACCAAACACACTTCATTATACTGACCAAACACACTTCATTATACTGACCAAACACACTTCATTAGACTGACCAAACACACTTCATTAGACTGACCAAACACACTTCATTATACTGACCAAACACATTTCATTATACTGACCAAACACACTTCATTATACTGACCAAACACACTTCATTATACTGACCAAACACACTTCATTAGACTGACCAAACACACTTCATTATACTGACCAAACACACTTCATTATGCTGACCAAACACACTTCATTAGGCTGACCAAACACACTTCATTATACTGACCAAACACACTTCATTAGGCTGACCAAACACACTTCATTAGACTGACCAAACACACTTCATTAGGCTGACCAAACACACTTCATTAGACTGACCAAACACACTTCATTAGGCTGACCAAACACACTTCATTAGGCTGACCAAACACACTTCATTATACTGACCAAACACACCTTATTAGACTGACCAAACACACTTCATTATACTGACCAAACACACTTCATTATACTGACCAAACACACTTCATTATACTGACCAAACACACTTCATTAGACTGACCAAACACACTTCATTAGACTGACCAAACACACTTCATTATACTGACCAAACACACTTCATTATACTGACCAAACACACTTCATTATACTGACCAAACACACTTCATTATGCTGACCAAACACACTTCATTATACTGACCAAACACACTTTATAGGCTGACCAAACACACTTCATTATACTGACCAAACACACTTCATTAGACTGACCAAACACACTTCATTATACTGACCAAACACACTTCATTAGACTGACCAAACACACTTCATTATACTGACCAAACACACTTCATTATACTGACCAAACACATTTCATTATACTGACCAAACACACTTCATTATACTGACCAAACACACTTCATTATACTGACCAAACACACTTCATTAGACTGACCAAACACACTTCATTATACTGACCAAACACACTTCATTATGCTGACCAAACACACTTCATTAGGCTGACCAAACACACTTCATTATACTGACCAAACACACTTCATTAGGCTGACCAAACACACTTCATTAGACTGACCAAACACACTTCATTAGGCTGACCAAACACACTTCATTAGACTGACCAAACACACTTCATTAGGCTGACCAAACACACTTCATTAGGCTGACCAAACACACTTCATTATACTGACCAAACACACCTTATTAGACTGACCAAACACACTTCATTATACTGACCAAACACACTTCATTATACTGACCAAACACACTTCATTATACTGACCAAACACACTTCATTAGACTGACCAAACACACTTCATTAGACTGACCAAACACACTTCATTATACTGACCAAACACACTTCATTATACTGACCAAACACACTTCATTATACTGACCAAACACACTTCATTATGCTGACCAAACACACTTCATTATACTGACCAAACACACTTTATAGGCTGACCAAACACACTTCATTATACTGACCAAACACACTTCATTAGACTGACCAAACACACTTCATTATACTGACCAAACACACTTCATTAGACTGACCAAACACACTTCATTATACTGACCAAACACACTTCATTAGAGTGACCAAACACACTTCATTAGGCTGACCAAACACACTTCATTATGCTGACCAAACACACTTCATTAGGCTGACCAAACACACTTCATTATACTGACCAAACACACTTCATTATACTGACCAAACACACTTCATTAGACTGACCAAACACACTTCATTAGGCTGACCAAACACACTTCATTAGACTGACCAAACACACTTCATTATACTGACCAAACACACTTCATTATACTGACCAAACACACTTCATTATATTGACCAAACACACTTCATTATACTGACCAAACACACTTCATTATATTGACCAAACACACTTCATTATACTGACCAAACACACTTCATTATACTGACCAAACACACTTCATTATACTGACCAAACACACTTCATTAGACTGACCAAACACACTTCATTATACTGACCAAACACACTTCATTAGACTGACCAAACACACTTCATTATACTGACCAAACACACTTCATTATACTGACCAAACACACTTCATTATACTGACCAAACACACTTCATTAGACTGACCAAACACACTTCATTAGACTGACCAAACACACTTCATTAGACTGACCAAACACACTTCATTAGACTGACCAAACACACTTCATTATACTGACCAAACACACTTCATTATACTGACCAAACACACTTCATTATACTGACCAAACACACTTCATTAGACACCCCAAACACACTTCATTAGACTGACCAAACACACTTCATTATACTGACCAAACACACTTCATTATACTGACCAAACACACTTCATTAGACTGACCAAACACACTTCATTAGACTGACCAAACACACTTCATTATACTGACCAAACACACTTCATTATACTGACCAAACACACTTCATTATACTGACCAAACACACTTCATTAGACTGACCAAACACACTTCATTAGACTGACCAAACACACTTCATTATACTGACCAAACACACTTCATTATACTGACCAAACACACTTCATTAGACTGACCAAACACACTTCATTATACTGACCAAACACACTTCATTATACTGACCAAACACACTTCATTATACTGACCAAACACACTTCATTATACTGACCAAGCACACTTCATTATACTGACCAAACACACTTCATTATACTGACCAAACACACTTCATTAGACTGACCAAACACACTTCATTATACTGACCAAACACACTTCATTATACTGACCAAACACACTTCATTATACTGACCAAACACACTTCATTATACTGACCAAACACACTTCATTATACTGACCAAACACACTTCATTAGACTGACCAAACACACTTCATTATACTGACCAAACACACTTCATTATACTGACCAAACACACTTCATTAGACTGACCAAACACACTTCATTAGACTGACCAAACACACTTCATTAGACTGACCAAACACACTTCATTATACTGACCAAACACACTTCATTATACTGACCAAACACACTTCATTATACTGACCAAACACACTTCATTATACTGACCAAACACACTTCATTATACTGACCAAACACACTTCATTATACTGACCAAACACACTTCATTATACTGACCAAACACACTTCATTATACTGACCAAACACACTTCATTAGACTGACCAAACACACTTCATTAGACTGACCAAACACACTTCATTATACTGACCAAACACACTTCATTATACTGACCAAACACACTTCATTATATTGACCAAACACACTTCATTATACTGACCAAACACACTTCATTAGGCTGACCAAACACACTTCATTATACTGACCAAACACACTTCATTATACTGACCAAACACACTTCATTATACTGACCAAACACACTTCATTATACTGACCAAACACACTTCATTATACTGACCAAACACACTTCATTATACTGACCAAACACACTTCATTATACTGACCAAACACACTTCATTATACTGACCAAACACACTTCATTAGACTGACCAAACACACTTCATTATGCTGACCAAACACACTTCATTAGGCTGACCAAACACACTTCATTATACTGACCAAACACACTTCATTATACTGACCAAACACACTTCATTATACTGACCAAACACACTTCATTATACTGACTAAACACACATCATTATACTGACCAAACACACTTCATTATACTGACCAAACACACTTCATTATGCTGACCAAACACACGTCATTAGACTGACCAAACACACTTCATTATACTGACCAAACACACTTCATTATACTGACCAAACACACTTCATTATACTGACCAAACACACTTCATTATACTGACCAAACACACTTCATTATACTGACCAAACACACTTCATTATACTGACCAAACACACTTCATTAGACTGACCAAACACACTTCATTATACTGACCAAACACACTTCATTAGACTGACCAAACACACTTCATTATACTGACCAAACACACTTCATTATACTGACCAAACACACTTCATTATACTGACCAAACACACTTCATTATACTGACCAAACACACTTCATTAGACTGACCAAACACACTTCATTAGACTGACCAAACACACTTCATTAGACTGACCAAACACACTTCATTAGACTGACCAAACACACTTCATTAGACTGACCAAACACACTTCATTAGACTGACCAAACACACTTCATTAGACTGACCAAACACACTTCATTAGACTGACCATACACACTTCATTATACTCACCAAACACACTTCATTATACTGACCGAACACACTTTATTATACTGACCAAACACACTTCATTAGGCTGACCAAACACACTTCATTATACTGACCAAACACACTTCATTATACTGACCAAACACACTTCATTATACTGACCAAACACACTTCATTAACCTGACGAAACACACTTCATTAGACTGACCAAACACACTTCATTATGCTGACCAAACACACTTCATTAGGCTGACCAAACACACTTCATTATACTGACCAAACACACTTCATTATACTGACCAAACACACTTCATTATACTGACCAAACACACTTCATTATACTGACCAAACACACTTCATTATACTGACCAAACACACTTCATTAGGCTGACCAAACACACTTCATTATACTGACCAAACACACTTCATTATACTGACCAAACACACTTCATTATACTGACCAAACACACTTCATTAACCTGACGAAACACACTTCATTAGACTGACCAAACACACTTCATTATACTGACCAAACACACTTCATTATACTGACCAAACACACTTCATTAGGCTGACCAAACACACTTCATTATACTGACCA
Organism: Salmo salar; assembly: GCF_965601325.2. Lineage (NCBI taxonomy): Eukaryota > Metazoa > Chordata > Actinopteri > Salmoniformes > Salmonidae > Salmo > Salmo salar. The sequence continues at coordinate 58,621,801 of NC_138297.1, forward strand.
AACACACTTCATGAACCTGACGAAACACACTTCATTAGACTGACCAAACACACTTCATTATACTGACCAAACACACTTCATTATACTGACCAAACACACTTCATTAGGCTGACCAAACACACTTCATTATACTGACCAAACACACTTCATTATACTGACCAAACACACTTCATTATACTGACCAAACACACTTCATTAGGCTGACCAAACACACTTCATTATACTGACCAAACACACTTCATTATACTGACCAAACACACTTCATTATACTGACCAAACACACTTCATTATACTGACCAAACACACTTCATTATACTGACCAAACACACTTCATTATACTGACCAAACACACTTCATTATACTGACCAAACACACTTTATAGGCTGACCAAACACACTTCATTATACTGACCAAACACACTTCATTAGACTGACCAAACACACTTCATTATACTGACCAAACACACTTCATTATACTGACCAAACACACTTCATTAGGCTGACCAAACACACTTCATTATACTGACCAAACACACTTCATTATACTGACCAAACACACTTCATTAGACTGACCAAACACACTTCATTAGGCTGACCAAACACACTTCATTAGACTGACCAAACACACTTCATTATACTGACCAAACACACTTCATTATACTAACCAAACACACTTCATTATATTGACCAAACACACTTCATTATACTGACCAAACACACTTCATTAGGCTGACCAAACACACTTCATTATACTGACCAAACACACTTCATTATACTGACCAAACACACTTCATTATACTGACCAAACACACTTCATTATACTGACCAAACACACTTCATTATACTGACCAAACACACTTCATTATACTGACCAAACACACTTCATTATACTGACCAAACACACTTCATTATACTGACCAAACACACTTCAGTAGACTGACCAAACACACTTCATTATACTGACCAAACACACTTCATTAGACTGACCAAACACACTTCATTATACTGACCAAACACACTTCATTAGACTGACCAAACACACTTCATTATACTGACCAAACACACTTCATTAGACTGACCAAACACACTTCATTAGACTGACCAAACACACTTCATTAGACTGAATAAACACACTTCATTAGGCTGACCAAACACACTTCATTAGACTGACCAAACACACTTCATTATACTGACCAAACACACTTCATTATACTGACCAAACACACTTCATTATACTGACCAAACACACTTCATTATACTGACCAAACACACTTCATTAGACTGACCAAACACACTTCATTAGACTGACCAAACACACTTCATTATACTGACCAAACACATTTCATTATACTGACCAAACACACTTCATTATACTGACCAAACACACTTCATTATACTGACCAAACACACTTCATTAGACTGACCAAACACACTTCATTATACTGACCAAACACACTTCATTATGCTGACCAAACACACTTCATTAGGCTGACCAAACACACTTCATTATACTGACCAAACACACTTCATTAGGCTGACCAAACACACTTCATTAGACTGACCAAACACACTTCATTAGGCTGACCAAACACACTTCATTAGACTGACCAAACACACTTCATTAGGCTGACCAAACACACTTCATTAGGCTGACCAAACACACTTCATTATACTGACCAAACACACCTTATTAGACTGACCAAACACACTTCATTATACTGACCAAACACACTTCATTATACTGACCAAACACACTTCATTATACTGACCAAACACACTTCATTAGACTGACCAAACACACTTCATTAGACTGACCAAACACACTTCATTATACTGACCAAACACACTTCATTATACTGACCAAACACACTTCATTATACTGACCAAACACACTTCATTATGCTGACCAAACACACTTCATTATACTGACCAAACACACTTTATAGGCTGACCAAACACACTTCATTATACTGACCAAACACACTTCATTAGACTGACCAAACACACTTCATTATACTGACCAAACACACTTCATTAGACTGACCAAACACACTTCATTATACTGACCAAACACACTTCATTAGAGTGACCAAACACACTTCATTAGGCTGACCAAACACACTTCATTATGCTGACCAAACACACTTCATTAGGCTGACCAAACACACTTCATTATACTGACCAAACACACTTCATTATACTGACCAAACACACTTCATTAGACTGACCAAACACACTTCATTAGGCTGACCAAACACACTTCATTAGACTGACCAAACACACTTCATTATACTGACCAAACACACTTCATTATACTGACCAAACACACTTCATTATATTGACCAAACACACTTCATTATACTGACCAAACACACTTCATTATATTGACCAAACACACTTCATTATACTGACCAAACACACTTCATTATACTGACCAAACACACTTCATTATACTGACCAAACACACTTCATTAGACTGACCAAACACACTTCATTATACTGACCAAACACACTTCATTAGACTGACCAAACACACTTCATTATACTGACCAAACACACTTCATTATACTGACCAAACACACTTCATTATACTGACCAAACACACTTCATTAGACTGACCAAACACACTTCATTAGACTGACCAAACACACTTCATTAGACTGACCAAACACACTTCATTAGACTGACCAAACACACTTCATTATACTGACCAAACACACTTCATTATACTGACCAAACACACTTCATTATACTGACTAAACACACTTCATTAGACACCCCAAACACACTTCATTAGACTGACCAAACACACTTCATTATACTGACCAAACACACTTCATTATACTGACCAAACACACTTCATTAGACTGACCAAACACACTTCATTAGACTGACCAAACACACTTCATTATACTGACCAAACACACTTCATTATACTGACCAAACACACTTCATTATACTGACCAAACACACTTCATTAGACTGACCAAACACACTTCATTATACTGACCAAACACACTTCATTAGGCTGACCAAACACACTTCATTAGGCTGACCAAACACACTTCATTAGACTGACCAAACACACTTCATTAGGCTGACCAAACACACTTCAGTATACTGACCAAGAATGACCTATTAGCCTGACCAAGAACGCCCTATTAGGCTGACCAAGAACGCCTTATTTGGCTGACAAAGAATGCCCTATTAGGCTGACCAATAACACCTTATTAGCCTGACCAAGAATGCCCTATTAGGCTGACCAAGAACGCCCTATTAGGCTGACCAAGAACGCCCTATTAGGCTGACCAAGAACGCCCTATTAGGCTGACCAAGAGTGGCCTATTAGGCTTTGGTGGTCATCTCTCATTAAGCAGGTTAAACATACACACACTCTCTCCCTGACGAAAAACCTTTCTTCCAGAGCGATGAGGAATATTCCCTAGACCACCTCTCTCTCTCTGGGTATACTGCCTACGTATGCAATCATACCTCAAAGCTCATAGATATTGCCTGGATCTTGGATATTGGCGACTTGCTAACATGCCATGGCTTTACGCTGAGCTTTCATATACCCCGGTTAAACATCGCGAAATTGCATTTCGGGAGCCCGGAGGCTCATTGAAAATCCTCAGGAATAATGTTTGAAGCTTCCCCCGTGATCACATAAATATATATGAGAAGCTTGACTGGCACAAGATAGAGATCCAGACAGTTAAGTGAGTGAGATGGTTGATGGTTGGTTGTCAGCATTAGCGGGCTGCAGTGAAAGTTACTGCTGTTCTAGTTCTGAAACTGGACTGTCTGACTGTATTAAAATATTTGCTTCCTCCATCCTTGTTTCCACAACTCCTGGCCTCCCTCTCAAACCTCATTGGTGGAGGAAATCCAGGGGAGGGACTTTGGATTCTCTGCTCCAATGCGATTAGAAAGAGAGGAATTGGAGGAAACAAGGACGGAGGAAACAAGGATATGGCGGCTAGTAACATTTTCCTGGGAGTGACTGCCCTATACCACCTCTGTTGAATTAACAGGTCTATTCCAGCCCACCCTGCCCACCACCAGATCCACAATACCAGCTCCTGTCATGCTGATTTAAAGGGCACCGTACTATAGCTCGGGATTATTTCTAAACTCTCTTGGTAGTTCTGTACTCTAAACTCTCTCTTCCCTCTCTCTCTCTCTCTCTCTCTCTCTCGCTCTCTCTCTACCACCTGTCCCTCACAATGACATATCACCATGCTGTCCTCCCCCTTGTACACCTCTCCAGTCTGTCCATCTAAAAACAGACAGATCCCTCACCCCTGCAGAGAGCCCAAGTGAGTGAGTGAGAGAGTGAGAGAAACACAGAGAGTCAGGCAGAGAGAGGGAGAAACACAGAGAGTCAGGCAGAGAGAGAGAGAGAAACACAGAGTCAGGCAGAGAGAGAGAAACACAGAGTCAGGCAGAGAGAGAGAAACACAGAGTCAGGCAGAGAGAGAGGGAGAAACACAGAGAGTCAGGCAGAGAGAGAGAAACACAGAGTCAGGCAGAGAGAGAGGGAGAAACACAGAGAGTCAGGCAGAGAGAGAGAGAAACACAGAGAGTCAGGCAGAGAGAGAGAAACACGGAGAGTCAGACAGAGAGAGAGAGAAACACAGAGAGTCAGACAGAGAGAGGGAGAAACACAGAGAGTCAGGTAGAGAGAGAGAAACACAGAGTCAGGCAGAGAGAGAGAGAAACACAGAGAGTCAGGCAGAGAGAGAGAGAAACACAGAGTCAGGCAGAGAGAGAGAAACACAGAGTCAGGCAGAGAGAGAGGGAGAAACACAGAGAGTCAGGCAGAGAGAGAGAAACACAGAGTCAGGCAGAGAGAGAGGGAGAAACACAGAGAGTCAGGCAGAGAGAGAGAGAAACACAGAGAGTCAGGCAGAGAGAGAGAAACACGGAGAGTCAGACAGAGAGAGAGAGAAACACAGAGAGTCAGACAGAGAGAGGGAGAAACACAGAGAGTCAGGTAGAGAGAGAGAAACACAGAGTCAGGCAGAGAGAGAGAGAAACACAGAGAGTCAGGCAGAGAGAGAGAGAAACACAGAGTCAGGCAGAGAGAGAGAGAAACAGAGTTAGGCAGAGAGAGGAAGAAACACAGAGAGTCAGGCAGAGAGAGAGACAGAAACACAGAGTCAGGCAGAGAGAGAGAGAAACACAGATAGGCAGGCAGAGAGAGGGAGAAACACAGAGAGTCAGGCAGAGAGAGAGAGAAACACAGAGTCAGGCAGAAAGAGAGAGAAACACAGAGAGTCAGGCAGAGTGAGAGAAACACAGAGTCAGGCAGAGAGATTGAGAAACACAGAGTCAGGCAGAGAGAGAGAGAAACACAGAGTCAGGCAGAGAGAGAGAAACACAGAGTCAGGCAGAGAGAGAGGGAGAAACACAGAGAGTCAGGCAGAGAGAGAGAAACACAGAGTCAGGCAGAGAGAGAGGGAGAAACACAGAGAGTCAGGCAGAGAGAGAGAGAAACACAGAGAGTCAGGCAGAGAGAGAGAAACACAGAGTCAGGCAGAGAGAGAGAGAAACACAGAGAGTCAGGCAGAGAGAGAGAGAAACACAGAGTCAGGCAGAGAGAGAGAGAAACAGAGTTAGGCAGAGAGAGGAAGAAACACAGAGAGTCAGGCAGAGAGAGAGACAGAAACACAGAGTCAGGCAGAGAGAGAGAGAAACACAGATAGGCAGGCAGAGAGAGGGAGAAACACAGAGAGTCAGGCAGATAGCGGGAGAAACAAAGAGAGTCAGGCAGAGTGAGAGAAACACAGAGTCAGGCAGAGAGATTGAGAAACACAGAGTCAGGCAGAGAGAGAGAGAAACACAGAGTCAGGCAGAGAGAGAGAGAAACACAGCGAGTCAGGCAGTGAGGGGGAGAAACACAGAGAGTCAGGCAGAGAGAGAGAGAAACACAGAGTCAGGCAGAGAGATTGAGAAACACAGAGTCAGGCAGAGAGAGAGGGAAACACAGAGACTCAGGCAGTGAGGGGGAGAAACACAGAGAGTCAGGCAGAGAGAGAGAGAGAGAAACAGAGTCAGGCAGAGAGAGAGAAACACAGAGTCAGGCAGAGAGAGAGAGAAACACAGAGTCAGGCAGAGAGAGAGAGAAACACAGATAGGCAGGCAGAGAGAGAGAGAAACACAGAGTCAGGCAGAGAGAGGGAGAAACACAGAGAGTCAGGCAGAGAGAGAGAGAAACACAGAGAGTCAGGCAGAGAGAGAGAGAAACACAGAGAGTCAGGCAGAGAGAGAGAGAAACACAGAGAGTCAGGCAGAGAGAGAGAGAAACACAGAGTCAGGCAGAGAGAGAGAGAAACAGAGTTAGGCAGAGAGAGGAAGAAACACAGAGAGTCAGGCAGAGAGAGAGAGAAACACAGAGTCAGGCAGAGAGAGAGAAACACAGAGTCAGGCAGAGAGAGAGAAACACAGAGAGTCAGGCAGAGAGAGAGAGAGAAACAGAGTCAGGCAGAGAGAGAGAAACACAGAGTCAGGCAGAGAGAGAGAAACACAGAGTCAGGCAGAGAGAGAGAGAAACACAGAGAGTCAGGCAGCGAGAGAGAGAAACACAGAGAGTCAGGCAGAGAGAGAGGGAGAAACACAGAGAGTCAGGCAGAGAGAGGGAGAAATACAGAGAGTCAGGCAGAGAGAGAGGGAGAAACACAGAGAGTCAGGCAGAGAGAGGGAGAAATACAGAGAGTCAGGCAGAGAGAGAGAGAAACACAGCGAGTCAGGCAGAGAGAGAGAGAAACACAGAGAGTCAGGCAGAGAGAGAGAGAAACACAGATAGGCAGGCAGAGAGAGAGAGAAACACAGAGTCAGGCAGAGAGAGGGAGAAACTCAGAGAGTCAGGCAGAGAGAGGGAGAAACACAGAGTCAGGCAGAGAGAGGGAGAAACACAGAGAGTCAGGCAGAGAGAGAGAGAAACACAGAGAGTCAGGCAGAGAGATTGAGAAACACAGAGTCAGGCAGGGAGATTGAGAAACACAGAGTCAGGCAGAGAGAGAGAGAAACACAGAGTCAGGCAGAGAGAGAGGGAAACACAGAGACTCAGGCAGTGAGGGGGAGAAACACAGAGAGTCAGGAAGAGAGAGAGAGAGAGAAACAGAGTCAGGCAGAGAGAGAGAAACACAGAGTCAGGCAGAGAGAGAGAGAAACACAGAGTCAGGCAGAGAGAGAGAGAAACACAGATAGGCAGGCAGAGAGAGAGAGAAACACAGAGTCAGGCAGAGAGAGGGAGAAACACAGAGAGTCAGGCAGAGAGAGAGAGAAACACAGAGAGTCAGGCAGAGAGAGGGAGAAACACAGAGAGTCAGGCAGAGAGAGAGAGAAACACAGAGAGTCAGGCAGAGAGAGAGAGAAACACAGAGTCAGGCAGAGAGAGGGAGAAACACAGAGAGTCAGGCAGAGAGAGAGAGAAACACAGAGAGTCAGGCAGAGAGAGAGAGAAACACAGAGAGTCAGGCAGAGAGAGAGAGAAACGCAGATAGGCAGGCAGAGAGAGAGAGAAACACAGAGTCAGGCAGAGAGAGGGAGAAACACAGAGTCAGGCAGAGAGAGGGAGAAACACAGAGAGTCAGGCAGAGAGAGAGAGAAACACAGAGAGTCAGGCAGAGAGATTGAGAAACACAGAGTCAGGCAGAGAGATTGAGAAACACAGAGTCAGGCAGAGAGAGAGAGAAACACAGAGTCAGGCAGAGAGAGAGAGAAACACAGAGTCAGGCAGAGAGAGAGGGAAACACAGAGACTCAGGCAGTGAGGGGGAGAAACACAGAGAGTCAGGCAGAGAGAGAGAGAGAAACAGAGTCAGGCAGAGAGAGAGAAACACAGAGTCAGGCAGAGAGAGAGAGAAACACAGAGTCAGGCAGAGAGAGAGAGAAACACAGATAGGCAGGCAGAGAGAGAGAGAAACACAGAGAGTCAGGCAGAGAGAGGGAGAAACTCAGAGAGTCAGGCAGAGAGAGGGAGAAACACAGAGTCAGGCAGAGAGAGGGAGAAACACAGAGTCAGGCAGAGAGAGGGAGAAACACAGAGTAAGGCAGAGAGTGGGAGAAACACAGAGTAAGGCAGAGAGAGGGTGAGAGAACATGGGGGGAGAGAAAGAGGGAGTGAGAACATGGGGAGAGAGAAAGAGGGTGAGGGAACATGGGGAGAGAGAAAGAGGGAGCGAGAACATGGGGAGAGAGTAAGAGTGTGAGGGAACATGGGGAGAGAGAAAGAGGGAGAGAGAAAATGGGGAGAGAGAAAGAGGGAACATGGGGAAGAGAGAAAGAGGGAGAGAGAACATGGGGGGGAGAGAAAGAGGGAACAGGGAGAAAGAAAGAGGGAGAGAGAACATGGGGGAGAGAGAAAGAGGGAACAGGGAGAGAGAAAGAGGGAACATGGGGAGAGAGAAATAGGGAGAGAGAGAGCAAGTAGAACATGGCAGAGTTTGATCTTGAGTGACTTGTTTACTTTACTGTAATCTGTATTTATTCAAATGGTGCGTGTGTATGTGTGCGTGTTTTTGTGTGTGTTTGTTTGCATCTGTGTGTGTGTGTGTGTGTGTGTATGCGCAAGTACCCTCGCCTGGGTGTGTGAGGTATGCTGCTGACCCTACAGTGTCATAGCCAGACCCTGACCAGTCCCTCCTCGGTGCCAGACACGGCAGAGCTATGAGCCTGACCAGTCCCTCCTCGGTGCCAGACGGCAGAGCTATGAGCCTGACCAGTCCCGCCTCGGTGCCAGACGGCAGAGCTATGAGCCTGACCAGTCCCTCCTTGGTGCCAGACACGGCAGAGCTATGAGCCTGATCAGTCCCTCCTTGGTGCCAGACACGGCAGAGCTATGAGCCTGACCAGCCCCTCCTCGGTGCCAGACGGCAGAGCTATGAGCCTGACCAGTCCCTCCTCGGTGCCAGACGGCAGAGCTATGAGCCTGACCAGTCCCTCCTCGGTGCCAGACGGCAGAGCTATGAGCCTGACCAGCCCCTCCTCGGTGCCAGACACGGCAGAGCTATGAGCCTGACCAGTCCCTCCTCGGTGCCAGACGGCAGAGCTATGAGCCTGACCAGCCCCTCCTCGGTGCCAGACACGGCAGAGCTATGAGCCTGACCAGTCCCTCCTCGGTGCCAGACACGACAGAGCTATGAGCCTGACCAGTCCCGCCTCGGTGCCAGACACGGCAGAGCTATGAGCCTGACCAGTCCCTCCTCGGTGCCAGACACGGCAGAGCTATGAGCCTGACCAGTCCCTCCTCGGTGCCAGACGGCAGAGCTATGAGCCTGACCAGCCCCTCCTCGGTGCCAGACACGGCAGAGCTATGAGCCTGACCAGTCCCTCCTTGGTGCCAGACACGGCAGAGCTATGAGCCTGACCAGTCCCTCCTCGGTGCCATACACGGCAGAGTTATGAGCCTGACCAGTCCCTCCTCGGTGCCAGACACGGCAGAGCTATGAGCCTGACCGGTCCCTCCTCGGTGCCAGACGGCAGAGCTATGAGCCTGACCAGTCCCTCCTCGGTGCCAGACACGGCAGAGCTATGAGCCTGACCAGCCCCTCCTCGGTGCCAGACACGGCAGAGCTATGAGCCTGACCAGTCCCTCCTCGGTGCCAGACACGGCAGAGCTATGAGCCTGACCAGTCCCTCCTCGGTGCCAGACACGGCAGAGCTATGAGCCTGACCAGTCCCTCCTCGGTGCCAGACACGGCAGAGTTATGAGCCTGACCAGTCCCTCCTCGGTGCCAGACGGCAGAGCTATGAGCCGGACCAGTCCCTCCTCGGTGCCAGACACGGCAGAGCTATGAGCCTGACCAGTCCCTCCTCGGTGCCAGACACGGCAGAGCTATGAGCCTGACCAGTCCCTCCTCGGTGCCAGACACGGCAGAGCTATGAGCCTGACCAGTCCCTCCTCGGTGCCAGACACGGCAGAGTTATGAGCCTGACCAGTCCCTCCTCGGTGCCAGACGGCAGAGCTATGAGCCTGACCAGTCCCTCCTCGGTGCCAGACACGGCAGAGTTATGAGCCTGACCAGTCCCTCCTCGGTGCCAGACACGGCAGAGTTATGAGGCCTCCCCTAATAGGTGAAAGCTTTACACAACACACATATTGGATTCTCAATCTGAGGTCACCCGCTTGTTAAAAATAACAGACCAAGTGAGACCAAGGGTTTGACATTTCCAGACCAGGGTATCCCCCTGTTTGTGTCCTTTACTGTTATGTGATTCTCTATGCAATTCTCAAGTGATTTCCCACAGGGTGGGCTCACCCGTTTATGCTGAAAATAACCATGAGGGTAACAGAAAGGGGGGAGGGTGTTGATATTTCCAGACCAGGGTATCCCCTTCTTTTTTGCCTAACTCCCAACCGGAAAAACCCTGCTAGCATACATACTGTAAAACCCTGCTAGCATACACACTGTAAAACCCTACTAGCATGCACACTGTAAAACCCTGCTAGCATACACACTGTAAAACCCTGCTAGCATACAGACTGTAAAACCCTGCTAGCATACATACTGTAAAACCCTGCTAGCATACAGACAGTAAAACCATGCTAGCATCCAGACTGTAAAACCCTGCTAGCATACATACTATAAAACCCTGCTAGCATACATACTGTAAAACCCTGCTAGCATACAGACTGTAAAACCCTGCTAGCATACAGACTGTAAAACCCTGCTAGCATACAGACTGTAAAACCCTGCTAGCATACAGACTGTAAAACCCTGCTAGCATACAGACTGTAAAACCCTGCTAGCATACAGACTGTAAAACCCTGCTAGCATCCAGACTGTAAAACCCTGCTAGCATACATACTTTAAGGACTTTGGCTCAACTACAAAAAAAAGCGTGTTTATATTTCAGAGATTGTGAAAAGGAGGCAGTGGAGAGAAGAAATCTCTCTCTCTCTTTCTATCTCTCTTTCTCTCTCTCTCTCTGTCAATTAAATTACATTTAAGGGGCTTTATTTGCACGGGAAACATGTGTTTACATTACCAAAGCAAGTGAAATAAACAATAAAAAAGTGAACAGTAAATATTACACTCACAAGTTCCAAAATAATAGAGACATTTCAAATGTCATATTATGTCTCTCTCTCTCTCTCTCTCGCTCCGAGGGATTTCCCCCTCTTGCCTTTAGCACAACTGTCTCACCAACTGTGTCTTCTCTTCTCTGTCATGGGGCACCTCAGCCGTTTGTCATTGGACGTTTCCATGGCAACATGTGACATCAGGAGTAATACATTTACTTAAAAAAAATGTTTTATTACTTCTTCTGTATGTTTAGGCCACTAATAGTAATGACGGTTTAGTTGTGGGAACGTTGTGGGAACGTTTGGGGAAGTCGGGGGGGATTCCAAGACTGGAATTTCCCAGACTTCCAAGCTTCTGTGATATCAAAGCTGGGTATCAGACCTTGAAATGTGAGTCAGATATTCCCCAGCCGGTGACCGTCTGTCCATCCTCTTCGTGATTCACTCTGTTCCAAGTTATGTCACCAATGTCTTGGTAAAGGTTAGGAAGTACTAGAAATAGGAACTGACGTACACAGTCGGATTGGAAAATCCTTATTAAGATGTATAGCCCCCTAACTTATCACTGGTGACTTTTAGGAATCTACCTCGATCTGTGTGCGGGGGACATTTAGGGGACGTTGTCTTAGCATTTAGCCTCTTCATAATGCTCATCAGGCTGGTTGGCACTGGTGCAGAGAGGTGACGAAAACGCCAGAAAATATAAGATCTATTTCAGAGCCTGACTAGGTTAGAATGGTCCCATTGAAATGTCCTCTCAGGAGGGGCATTGATTTCCATTTCAAATGTGTCTTTTAACTGTGCATGTTATCCACTGCATGTGCTTCATTACGTTGGTTGATGTGTCTGCGTGGGGGAGGTAGTTCCCCATCACTGAATAAGCTTGTATCCTTAGTGTGTGTGTGAGGTAGTGTCACTAGTGGTTTCCCTGGTCGTTTCCATGGTTTCTGTTGACTTCAAGGCCAATGTGTTTGAGGGGGGGGGGGGGGGGGGGGGTGTGTGTGTGTGTGTGTGTGTGTGTGTGTGTGTGTGTGTGTGTGTGTGTGTGTGTGTGTGTGTGTGTGTGTGTGTGTGTGTGTGTGTGTGTGTGTGTGAGTGCATGTTTGCCTGTTTGTTTGCCTGTGTGTGTTTAAGTTTGTGTATGCCCGTGTGTGTGTTTAAGTTTGTATATGCCTGTGTGTATATGCCTGTGTGTGCTTAAGTTTGTGTATGCCCGTGTGTATATGCCTGTGTGTGTTTAAGTTTGTGTATGCCTGTGTGTTTTTAAGTTTGTATATGCCCATGTGTGTGTGTGACTGTGTGTGACCGTATACCCAGGCTCACTCTCAGAGGAGGGATGCTTCTCTTCCATTTCCATCTGCCCTCCTTTACCTTACTGCCTGCGTCTGTGTGTCATGGAAAACCCCTGTTTATTAAACATCATTCTGTGGATCGTTCAGATATGATAGAATAAGATCTACAGGCCAGATTACTCACACACACACACACAACACACACACACACACACACACACACACACACACACACACACACACACACACACACACACACACACACACACACACACACACACACACACACATACACATACACACACACATACACATACACATACACATACACACATACACATACACACATTGACCCAAGCACATAAGCCTTGAAATCAACAGAAACCACAAAAACGAACAGGGAAACCACTGGTGACACTACCTCACTGTATAGACTGCAGAGGCAGCCTGTGTTGTGTTCCATTAGACTTCAAAATACAGAGTGGTCTCTGGGTCACCCTGACACCTTGGTCATGTAAGCAGTGTAACAAAGGATGCATTTTCCCAGCCAGTGGAAACCTCCCGTCATCGTTCCACTAGCAGGTGGCAGGTCATCCTCTGAAATAAAGTGTGACTGTGTGTCCATTTAGGATGATGGCAGGTGGATGATTGATATTTGATGGGATGATAGGATTTTGTGTTGTTAACGGAATGTGACTGGCAGAACGGGTGTTGTGGAGGATGAGGGCTGCAGTAGGTATCTCAGATAAAGGGAAGTGAGGCCTGTCTGTCTGCCTGTCTGCTTGTCTGCCTGTCTTTCTGCCTGTCTGCCTGTCTTTCTGCCTGTCTGTTTGTCTGTCTGCCTCTTTGTTTACAGCCCATATACATTGTAGTTCATTAGAAGTTATAGGTCCCCAAAGCACACACATCCCTGGGTCGCGCCTCCTTTCAGTTCGCTGCAGCAAGTGACTGGAACGAGCTTAAAAAAACACTCAAACTGGACCGTTTTATCTCCATCTCTTCACTCAAAGACTCAATCATGTACACTCTTACTGACAGTTGTTGTTGCTTCGTGTAATGTAATGTTGACTCTACCTTCTTGCGCTTTGTGCTGTTGTCTGTGCCCAATAATGTTTGTACCATGTTTTTTACTACTACCATGTTGTGCTGCTGCCATGTTGTGTTGCTACCATGTTGTTGTCATGTTGTGTTGCTACCATGCTGTGTTTTCATGTGTTGTTGCTGTGCTATGTTGTTGTCTTAGGTCTCTCTTTATCAGAGATCAAGGTAAGACCCAGATGCAGACTGTCGAAGTAACAATGTTTAATGTTCCAACAGAGGCAAGCAGTAGACAGGTCAAGGCAGACAGAGGTCGGTAATCCAGAGGGAGGCAGAGGTACAGGTCGGCAGGTAGGCTCAGGTTCGGGAGCAGGCAGAGTGGTCAGGCAGGCGGGCTCAGAGACAGGACAGGCAAGGGTCAAGACCGGGAGGAATAGTAAAAAGAGAATAGATGCAGGAGTACGGGAAAACACGCTGGTTGACTTGAAAAACATACCAGACGAACTGGCAACAGACAGACAGAGAACACAGGTATAAATACACAGGGGATAATGGGGAAGAGGGGCGACACCTGGATGGGGGTCAAGACAAGCACAGGTGAAACAGATCAGCGCGTGACAGTACCCCCCTTCTAGGGACACCACCTGGCGTTCCACTTGGGCGGATACCTGGTTGACTGAGGTGCCGGCGGTGAAAGTCGGCGATGAGGGCCAGGTCCAAGATGTCCTTAGCGGGAACCCAGCACCTCTCCTCCGGGCCATAACCCTCCCAGTCAACCAGGTACTGGAAACCCCTGCCCCGTGGTCGAACCCTCAGGAGGCATCTCACCGTGTACGCTGGCTGGCCATTGATGACACTGGAGGAGGGATGGGCCTAGAAACAGAAGACAAGAGGCAGTCAAACATGGTTTTGTCTCTAGACACAGAAAAGGTAGGAAAAATATGGAGGGTACAGGGCAACAGAGGGCAAACAGCAGAGGGGCTAATGATCTTGAAGTGGGGGGACAGGTCTCGGCTTCCGGGGGTGTAGCCGTGGCCCTATACTAAGACCCCAAGAGACGTCCCGGGGCAAGCAGAGCTGACTTCAGGCAATGAGAGTGGCAGGATGGGCTCCAGCCCATGATGGCACCAGTAGCACAGTCAAAGGAGGGATTGTGTCGCTGGAGCCAAGAGCATCCTAATACCACAGGGACCTGCGGAGACTCAACCAACAGGAATTGGATAGCCTTGTTGTGGTTCCCCGACACTCGTAGGCTGACATAGGGTGGTCTGGTGGGTGACCCGGCCTATAGAGCACCCATCCAGCGCTCTAACACCCATGGGAATGGAGAGGGGTTGAGTGGGGATGCCCAGCTCAGACGCCAGGGTAACGTCCATGAGGCTCACATTGGCCCCTGAGTTGATGAGTACCTGGAGAGACTGGTCACCCCACAGCAGGGTGGCATAGAGAGGGGGGCAAGTAAGGGTAGGAGAACAATTAGTACACTGGTCACCCCACCAGTGTACTCACTCCCACGAATGAGCTAGCTCTCTCGAAGGAACAACTAGACATAAAATGACCGGCAGTACCGCAATACAGACAACTCAAGTCTGCGTATGCCTTCGGCTGGAGACAGCCCAGCTCTGCCGAGCTGCATCGGCTCGGGAAGAGGTGAATCGGCAGTTTCCGAAGGCTCTTGGAGGGACTCGGGTAAGCATGAATCCTTTTGGGAACGTAGATGCCAAGGACTTCCGGAGTTTATCAACTGCAAGGTGGGATCCCTGAATGAGCGATTGGGACCGTAATCGAACCTCTTCTCCTACGTTCCCGTAGCCAACCATCAATCTGGATAGTTAAAGCGATGAATGAGTCTAAATCCGTTGGTAGTTCTCGGGCTGCCAGCTCATCCTTTACCTCCTCCGATAATCCATGCAGTAACGTGTTGAATAGCGCTTCCAGGTTCCAGGTACCCTCCACTGCTAGCGTGCGGAATTCCACCGCATAGTCTGCCACACTGATGGTGTCCTGCCGAAGCTCTAGTAACTTCCAGGCAGCCTCTCTCCCATACACCGAAGCCACGAACACCTTCCTCAACTCCGCCACGAATACCTCCAGACTGAGGCAGACAGCAGATTGTTGCTCCCACACCGCTGTGGCCCAGGCGAGTGCCCTCCCGGGCATCAGCGAAATAATATACGCTATCTTCGAGCAGTCCGAGGGGAACGAAGAGGGCTGCAGCTCGAAAATGAGGGAGTACTGGGAGAGAAAGGCCCGGCAGATTCTGGAATCTCCATCATAGCGCTCTGGGGGAGGTGAGTGGGCTTCCCAGTAAACCGGGGTGATGGCGCTGCCACCAGCCGGGTTACAGAAGGGCTGGGAGGTTACCGTCGTGGTCGGCTGCCTAGTAGGTAACCCACGGACTTGCTCCTGCAACATGTCCAATTAAAAAAAAAATGTATTACACCTTTATTTGACTAGGCTATTTACAATGACGGCCTACCAGAAGACAAAAGGCCACCTATGGGGATGGGGGCTGGGATTAAAAATGAAAAATATAGGACAAAACACATATCACAACACCATAACACTACATATAGAGTGTCACACGTGTCGCCTGTCTTCCCTATTATCCCCTGTGTATTTATACCTGTGTTCTCTGTCTGTTTGTTGCCAGCTCGTCTTGTATGTTTTTCAAGTTAACCAGCGTGTTTTCCCGTACTCCTGCATCTATTCTCTTTTTGCTATTCCTCCTGGATTACCGACCTCTGCCTGCCTTGACCTGTCTACTGCTTGCCTCTGTTGGAACATTAAACATTGTTACTTTGACAGTCTGCATCTGGGTCTTACCTTGATCTCTGATAGTACAAACTGACCATGACTGACCCAGCAGACTTGGACCAGGTCCGCTACGCCATCTCCTCCCAAGGAGCCACCATTGGTAGGCATGAGGAGTTGCTTCGCGGCATAATGGAGGGGTTCCAGGCCATGGCCGATCGTCATGACCAAGCATTGTCCGGACCTCTGACAGTCTCTATGGGGGTGCCACAGGTTTCAATTCTCGGGCCGACTCTCTTCTCTGAATACATCAATGATGTCGCTCTTCCTGCTGGTGATTCTCTGATCCACCTCTACGCAGACGACACCATTCTGTATACTTCTGGCCCTTCTTTGGACACTGTGTTAATTAACCTCCAGACGAGCTTCAATGCCATACAACTCTCCTTCCGTGGCCTCCAACTTCTCTTAAATGCAAGTAAAACTAAATGCATGCTCTTCAACCGATCGCTGCCTGCACCTGCCCGTCCGTCCAGCATCACTACTCTGGACGGTTCTGACTTAGAATATGTGGACAACTACAAATATCTAGGTGTCTGGTTAGACTGTAAACTCTCCTTTCAGACTCACATTAAGCATCTCCAATCCAAAATTAAATCTACATTAGGCTTCCTATTTCGCAACAAAGCACCCTTCACTCATGCTGCCAAACATACCCTTGTAAAACTGACTATCCTACCGATCCTTGACTTCGGCGATGTCATTTACAAAATAGCCTCCTACACTCTACTCAGCAAATTGGATGCAGTCTATCACAGTGCCATCTGTTTTGTCACCAAAGCCTCATATACTACCCACCACTGCGACCTGTATGCTCTCGTTGGCTGGCCCTCGTTTCATATTCGTCGCCAAACCCACTGGCTCCAGGTCATCTATAAGTCTTTGCTAGGTAAAGCCCCGCCTTATCTCAGCTCACTGGTCACCATAGCAGCACCCACTCGTAGCACGCACTCCAGCAGGTATATTTCACTGGTCACCCCCAAAGCCAATTCCTCATTTGGCCGCCTTTCCTTCCAGTTCTTTGCTGCCAGTGACGGGAACGAACTGCAAAAATCACTGAAGCTGGAGACTCATATCTCCCTCACTAGCTTTAAGCACCAGCTGTCACAGCAGCTCACAGATCACTGCACCAGTACATAGCCCATCTATAAATAGCCCATCCTACTACCTCATCCCCATACTGTAATTTATTTATTTTGCTCCTTTGCTCCCCAGTATCTCTACTTGCACATTCATGTTCTGCACATCTATCACTCCAGTGTTTAATTGCTATATTGTAATTATTTTGCCACTATGGCCTATTTATTGCCTTACCTCCCGTATCCTATCTCATTTACACACACTGTATATATACTTTTTCTATTGTATTATTGACTGTATGTTTGTTTATTCCATGTGTAACTCCATGTTGTTGTTTGTGTCGCACTGCTTTGCTTTATCTTGGCCAGGTCGCAGTTGTAAATGAGAACTTGTTCTCAACTAGCCTATCCTGGTTAAATAAAGGTTACATAAAAAACGTTTTAAAAAAACATGCAGACAGACAGGCAGACAAGCAGACAAACAGAGAGCCAGAAAGACAGGCAGACAGGCAGGCAGACCGGGAGGCAGACAGACAGACAGGCAGGCAGACAGGGTGGCAGACAGGCAGGGTAGTGGGGGACTGGGTCATTTATTTTTACATTTTCTATGACTACTGATATGTGAAACTGTTGCCATTTCCCCCCTCTCTCTCTTCCTCTCCATGGTTTCCTATGAGGCTCCTGGCACTGTGCCAAACCAGAGCACATAAAGAGGTTGAAAATCCTCCCAACCACTACTGCCCCCCCCCCCCCCTCCCCCCCCCAGGCTCTAACCCCCATGTGCCACCCTGTGCCCACAGATCACTAGATCGCAAAGCCGCCTGGGTCAAAAGCCAACGGTTATAAAGGGGTAAATCTACACCCTGACCTCAGTTCATTATCTACACCCTGACCTCAGTTCATTACCTACACCCTGACCTCAGTTCATCACCTACACCCTGACCTCAGTTCATTACCTACACCCTGACCTCAGTTCATCACCTACACCCTGACCTCAGTTCATTACCTACACCCTGAACTCAGTTCATTACCTACACCCTGACCTCAGTTCATTACCTACACCCTGACCTCAGTTCATCACCTACACCCTGACCTCAGTTCATTACCTACACCCTGACCTCAGTTCATCACCTACACCCTGACCTCAGTTCATTACCTACACCCTGACCTCAGTTCATTACCTACACCCTGACCTCAGTTCATTACCTTCATCCTGACCTCATTTCATCACACATTTACAATCTATAATGAACAACTCCCATAAAAGAGATGAAAAAGTTACTCATAATCCCCTCAGTAGGACGCTCATCATCAGGTCTATTTAGCGGTACAGTGACGTGATGTGGCTAGGCAACAGTCCCATGGTGGCTTGCTGGCTGCTCTCTGCTGGGACGCTGAGAGGACCATCCCTTCTGCCCAGCCATGACATAATGGTCCCAGTGCTGCATGGCCTCATCGGCCTGACATTGCCCTCTGGGAAGTATCAGCATCCCTAGAGGACCACAGGCTGAAGTGCTCTTTCATCTTCTACGGGGAAACAACTCTACCACTTGCTCAAATCCCTCTGAATGTATTTTGAGATGCTTTGCTATTGGCTGGAATAAGTTGCAAGTGTTTAGGTGCTTTCCTATTGGTTGAAATCTGTTTCGAGATGCTTTCCTATTGGATGATATCCTGCGATCGTATTTGAGATGCTTTCCTATTGGTTGAAATGGGTTTTGAATATTTGAGATGCTTTCCTATTGGATGATATCCTGCTTACGTATTTGAGATTCTTTCCTATTGGTTGAAGTGGGTTTCGGGTGTTTGAGATGCTTTCCTATTGGATGATATCCTGCGTAAATATTTGCGATGCTTTCCTATTGGTTTAAATTGTTTGCAAGTACTTGTGCTTGGATACTCGTTGAGGTCTGTTGCAAGTATTCAAGGTGGTTTCATGTTTTGGCGAATGAGACATACAGTACTACTAGTGCTGCTTCAATAGGGAATGTATTGCCCTTTTAAATAGGAATCATGGGAACCCTTGTAATTCCAGGCATTGGTGCTGCTTCAATAGGTAGATGGCAGCCAGCCGATTGACTGGGAGGAGGAATTGGAGCTGTTTTATTATGGTAAACAGGCTGTGCTACAGAGATAGCACTGAGGCCATTTACCCAGATGACACTGAGCTGATGATACCCAGGCTCACACTGGAGCTCTCTGCCCGAGCAGACAGCATGCATACATACATTCATGCACGCACAGATGCTCACACACACACACACACACAGGACTCCAAATGCACGCTCACACACACTAACGCTCACACACACACACACACAGGATTCCAAATGCACGCTCACACACACTAACGCTCACACACACACACACTGCCTATCCTCTCTCTCAGTCACCGCTCACTCAAGCCTCAGTCCCACTGTCCTCCATGTTCTGTATCTCTCTCCCTTTTCTCTTTTCCAGAATAACGCACCTCAGTGCCACTGGACATATCATAAACCACAACGTAGCACAATAGAATCAAATGTCATCACAATAAATCTGAATGTAAACCCTTCAAATACGGTTTTAGTTTGGGGCAGTTAAGAGTTTATTTCATTTGTTTGGCGGTTCATTATTTGTGTCCTATTTGCGCTGGCGGTTGGCTTTTGGGGGGATGACCTCATGCCGCAAGACAGCTGCCAACATCCACCAGACTGCTTATGATACAGAGCCACTCTAGCCTTAATACGCTGGGTTGTAGAATGGCCGGGAGTGAGGAGTGACACCATGGTTAAAAAACAGTGTGATTACGTAATGAGTGTAGGAGTGATGCCGTGGTTAAACCAGTGTGATTACATAAGGAGTGTAGGAGTGATGCCGTGGTTAAACCAGTGTGATTACATAATGAGTGTAGGAGTGATGCCGTGGTTAAACCAGTGTGATTACATAACGAGTGTAGGAGTGACCGGTGTGATTACATAATGAGTGTAGGAGTGATGCCGTGGTTAAACCAGTTTATTATGTAATGAGTGTAGGAGTGACCGGTGTGATTACATAATGAGTGTAGGAGTGATGCTGTGGTTAAACCAGTGTGATTACATAATGAGTGTAGGAGTGATACCGTGGTTAAACCAGTGTGATTACATAATGAGTGTAGGAGTGATGCCGTGGTTAAACCAGTGTGATTACATAATGAGTGTAGGAGTGATGCCGTGGTTAAACCAGTGTGATTACATAACGAGTGTAGGAGTGACCGGTGTGATTACATAATGAGTGTAGGAGTGATGCCGTGGTTAAACCAATTTATTATGTAATGAGTGTAGGAGTGACCGGTGTGATTACATAATGAGTGTAGGAGTGATGCCGTGGTTAAACCAGTATATTATGTAATGAGTGTAGGAGTGATGCCATGTTCAAACCAGTTGATTATGTAATTAGTGTAGGAGTGATGCCATGGTTAAACCAGTA
>NC_138297.1:58647500-58677500 GCF_965601325.2 Salmo salar
TAGAGACGTGGCCTGGTGGTCTGGTGGCCTGGTGGCCTGGTGGTCTGGTGGCCTGGTGGTCTGGTGGCCTGCTGGTCTGTTGGCCTGCTGGTCTGGTGGCCTGGCATCTCAACAGAAGAGAGACGTGGCCTGGTGGCCTGGCATCTCAATGGAAGAGAGACGTGGCATGGTGGCCTGGCATCTTAATGGAAGAGAGACGGGAACTGGTGGCCTGGTGGCCTGGCATCTCAACAGAAGAGAGACGTGGCCTGGTGGCCTGGCATCTTAATGGAAGGGAGACGTGGCCTGGTGGCCTGGCATCTTAATGGAAGAGAGACATGGCCTGGTGGCCTGGCATCTCAATGGAAGGGAGACGTGGCCTGGTGGCCTGGCATCTCAATGGAAGGGAGACGTGGCCTGGTAGCCTGGCATCTCAATGGAAGAGAGACGTGGCCTGGTGGCCTGGTGGCCTGGCATCTCAACAGAAGAGAGACGTGGCCTGGTGGCCTGGCATCTCAACAGAAGAGAGACGGGACCTGGTGGCCTGGCATCTCAATGGAAGAGAGACGTGGCCTGGTGGCCTGGCATCTCAATGGAAGAGAGACGTGGCCTGGTGGCCTGGCATCTCAATGGAAGAGAGACGTGGCCTGGTGGCCTGGCATCTCAATGGAAGAGAGACGTGGCCTGGTGGCCTGGCATCTCAATGGAAGAGAGACGTGGCCTGGTGGCCTGGCATCTCAATGGAAGGGAGATGTGGCCTGGTGGCCTGGCATCTTAATGGAAGAGAGACGGGACCTGGTGGCCTGGCATCTCAATGGAAGAGAGACATGGCCTTGTGGCCTGGTGGCCTGGCATCTCAATGGAAGGGAGACGTGGCCTGGTGGCCTGGCATCTTAATGGAAGAGAGACGGGACCTGGTGGCCTGGCATCTCAATGGAAGAGAGACATGGCCTGGTGGCCTGGTGGCCTGGCATCTCAACAGAAGAGAGACGGGACCTGGTGGCCTGGTGGCCTGGCATCTCAATGGAAGAGAGACGTGGCCTGGTGGCCTGGCATCTCAATGGAAGAGAGACGTGGCCTGGTGGCCTGGCATCTCAATGGAAGAGAGACGTGGCCTGGTGGCCTGGCATCTCAATGGAAGAGAGACATGGCCTGGTGGCCTGGTATCTTAGTGGAAGAGAGACATGGCCTGGAAGAGAGACATGGACTGGTGGCCTGACATCTTAATGGAATAGAGACATGGCCTGGTGCCCTGGCATCTAAATGGAAGAGAGACATGGCCTGGTAGCCTGGCATCTTAATGGAAGAGAGACAGGGCCTGGTGGCCTGTTTTAATGGAAATGGGGCATTGTCCTCTCCTCTCCGTTGTCTCCAACCCTGTGATTAACACAAAGCAATTCCTTGGTGAGAGTTTCAAAGAGAGTTTCCTTCTGTGAATTTTGTCCCTTGGGCTTGATGTCACACTTAAAGATTCATCATGGAAAGCAATCATGTCCCTCTGCTGCTGGAGGGCACCATGCAAACACGGATAAAGAAAGACAGAGAGAGAGAGGAGAGAGAGAGAGAGAGAGAGGAGAGAGAGAGAGAGAGAGAGAGAGAGAGAGAGAGAGAGAGAGAGAGAGAGAGAGAGAGAGAGAGAGAGAGAGAGAGAGAGAGAGAGAGAGAGAGAGAGAGAGAGAGAGAGAGAGAGAGAGAGAGGAGAGAGAGAGAGAGAGAGAGAGAGAGAGAGAGAGAGAGAGAGAGAGAGAGAGAGAGAGAGAGAGAGAGAGAGAGGAATTCCCCACAGACATGCTGCTGAGAAGACGTCCATTCCGGAGTAGGTAAAAGTAATTTCAAAGTGTTTGAATTGTTTTATTGCCACAGGCTTGGTCACAGGCTCAGCGGAAGTTTGTCAGGAGGACAGATAGAGGCACAGGAGCCTCATTAGAAAAAACAGCACCAAAGTGCTCACTGTGGATACATTCACATATCCTTGTCCTTGTCAGGAACGGATCTCCAATCCCCGAAGGTCGAATTCCTGCACCAGACCTCTGAGATTATATCCTGTTGAATTAATCTTTCAATATGTTTTAAAATCGGCCCCCTCTTCGTCACTGAATTACCCACCCCCTTCAACTCTAATGATTGATTTCAAGGTCTGGCTGCCAACCTCCCTGAGCTCAGCGGTGCACACAGTCCCACAGGATTCTATTCTCAATAGCCACAGCAGCCATTTTATATTCATCCCCCCAACGTTTTGACAGAAGGGATAACACAGAGACATAATTGATTATCCGCTGTGACCCTGTTATGTCTACAACATCAGACTTGGAGAGCTCCAGATGTCTTGTGTGGTATTGCTAGCCATAGCAGCACTGCCTTGGCTAAAATGAGAATAGAACCACGGCCTCATCTGTGGAAAGAAGAGCAGGCCTAATCCTGCATGTAAACTGGGAATTCAGTGCATTTGTAGATGTGGTGGTGAACATTTTGGAGCAAAATGGCCGCCTGGCATCACCCAGGTGGGTGCTACACAATTAGTAGTGGTTCAGATTACAGGGGCCCGGGGAGAGTTAGGCAACCCCATAACAAATCAGTCCCCCCCAAATGTCAATGTCTATTTTGGTAGCATTATGGGGTGAGTTTCTGGTTTCCAGTCCCCCTTACGATTCACGGTGCTTTGAGCATTGTAAAAGGCCATATAAGCCATTACTCGTAGTTCAGATTTGCAAGGAGAAAGACTGGGTAGTACTGCAGGGTAAGTACCGTAAACAGGTTCATTAGAAGACACTAGTTTAAATGTTCATTTCAAAGGTAAATTCATAGCCAAATATGCTGGAAGTTGCTTCCCATTGGGCACACTATGTACTTTCAAAGTGGAAAATTGGGTAATATTTGGTAGACATGTTGATTAATGAGATTCCAACCTATTTTCACTCACTCAAAAAGGCAGCCAAAAGTCAGTTGAAATCCCAATGTGTTATCGCTATGCTTTCAACCATCTAAAAGCACAACCAAATTCCAATGGAAAATGGAAAATCAATGGAAATTCCAATGGAATTGCAATGGAAAATCAATGTCAGATCTTTTGTTTCGTTGTCACCTAAACGTGTTATCACTGCGCTTTCAACCAAATGACCTGGACTGCAATTGAGATGATTAAGGTGCATGATACAAATGATCAATGCCGTTTGAGATTCTGTGCAGATTATAGCACCAACCTGCGACGCTGAACATACACGCTTTCTATGATTACATAAGAACGCATTTATTGTTACAGTAATCTCAAAATATGGCCATGCATGTGTTACTCATTTTAAGGTTGAATAAATACTGTTACATTAGTTTGTAAGATAGCCTTAATATTAGGCTATTTACTGTCTTACAAAAGTAATATTGACTTGTGTTTGGTTGAAACACAGCCAAATATCAACATTTAAAGGAGATGTATCTACTGCTTGGATAGTTCCATCAGAACCACTGGCTTAATCCCATTCTTTATTCGTTTGTTTTTGTTGAGATGGAGATGTTTATCCATCATTTGTTAATAGCCTATTTACCATATTAAAAAAGTGATGTTGAATTGTGTTGAGTTGTCAATGTAACCAAATTCAGGATTCTGAAGGAGATGTATCTTCTGTAGCGTCATTGATGAGATGCACAAAACATTAAGAGTACCTGCTCTTTCCATGACCAGGTGAATCCAGGTGAAACCTATGATCCTTTATTTAACCCAGCAAGTCAGTTAAGAACAAATTCTTATTTTCAACGACGGCCTAGGAACAGTGGGTTAACTGCCTTGTTCAGGGGCAGAACGACAGATTTGTACCTTGTCAGCTCGGGGATTCAATCTTGTAACCTTTCAGTTACTAGTCCAACGCTCTAAGCACTAGGCTACCCTGCCGCCCCATTTATTGATGTCCCTTGTTAAATCCACTTCAATCAGTGTAGATGAAGGGGAGGAGACAGGTTAAAGAAGGATTTTTACGCCTTGAGACAATTAAGACATGGATTGTGTGTGTGTGCCATTCAGAGGGTGAATGGGCGAGACAAAATCAGTGCCTTTGAACGGGGTATGGTAGAAGGTTCCAGGTGCACCGGTTTGTGTCAAGAACGCTGCTGGGTTTTTCCCACTCAACAGTATCCCGTGGTGATCAAGAATGGTCCACCACCCAAAGGACATCCAGCCAACTTGACACAACTGTGGGAAGCATTGGAGTCAACATGGGCCAGCATCCCTGTGGAACACTTTTGACACCTTGTAGAGTCCAAGCCTTGACGAATTGAGGCTGTTCTGAGGGCAAAAGGGGGATGCAAGTCAATATTAGGAAGTTGTTCCCAATGTTTGGTATACTCAGTGTATGATTGATAAAATATGGTTACATTTAATTTGCTCTGTTGAACCTACCATTTGGGATGACTTCGATAGCAACAGTGAATCTATTTAGGTGTTAAGGATCTCTCAATCATCATTCTCATGATAGCACATTGGTAATAGTCAGTGACAAATGTCAAAGCTAAGCAGGACTGGGCTTGGTTAAATCTGGGTTGGAGACCAAAGGGAAATCTGTAGGTAGATCATCCAGTAGGAGGTGCTGCCCAGCCTATAGGTTTATTCTTATAGTGGATATTACCCTGAAGATCTGTAGCTGTTTCAAAGATACAAATTCTACATATTTTATGCAAGGTTTGTCTTTGTTGAAAATTGGTTACCATCATGGCAATTCTGTGGTTGAAATTTTACCCTCAAATCAACAGATTACATTGATTACTTTTTTCAAATCCAATGTATTTTCCACATACAGTATATTCCACGTCACAATACGTTGACAAATTAGGTTCAAACAATATTGATTTAACCAGTTGGTGCCCAGTGGGTTACGATCAACATTTGCAAGGCAGAGGATTTTCCTTCATAGCTTACAACCAAATGATAACATGCTACTTGTATTGACTATTGTCATCAAGTTCAGATTAACCATCCCAGAACTTGAACTATCTTGCATATGTAGTTTCTTTTCATCCCTTTTTTCTCCCCAATTTCATGGTATCCAATTGGTAGTAGTTACAGTCATCTCATCGCTGCAACTCCCATACGGACTCAGGAGAGACAAAGGTCAAGAGCCACGCATCCTCCGAAACACAATCCAACCAAGTCGCACTGCTTCTTGACACAATGCCCATCCAACCCAGACGCCAGCTGCACCAATGTGTCAGAGGAAACGCCGTACACCTGTTGACCGTGCACTGCACCCAGCCCACCACAGGAGTCACTAGTGCGCAATGAGCCAGACAAACCCTCCCTAACCCAGACGACGCTGGGCCAATTGTGCGCCGCCCCATGGGCATCCCGGTCACAGCCGGTTGTGACAGAGCCTGGACTCGAACCCAGAATCTCTAGTGACACAACTAGCACTGTGATGCAGTGCCTTAGACCACTGCACCACTCAGGAGGCCTTGCATTTGCATTTTATTCATTCATTTATTTGCATTGTATGTCCTACAGTCTGTGGGTATAACACTTGCAGCAAATCCATCTCAAACACGTGAACTGCTTACAGGAAGTCAACTTTAGCCCACAGAGAGCACTTCCTGTTTCAGTTCCTTGTGGCCATAAAGCGCTGACAGCATCATAAATCTCAGCACTGGACCAACATCAACAACAGTAGATTTCCCTGCTTATCTTAATGGGCTTTATGAAATCAATGTCACCTACTTATTTTCTCTATTACAATGGAAAACTAATTCGTTTGGACGTTTTTCAAAGATGAGCTATCTGACCCTTTCCATCCTACTTAGATTTTCTTACTAAACATTTAACCCACCTATTTAATCATTTATTTTCCCACCATAAAAAAATATAAAGCACTTTGGCAATGGGTGGTGTTATGTAGCGTGCTGTGCATCCATGACCAAAGGTCCCAGCTAGAAGATTCAGTGAACTTGGTATTGGGTCACCTGGGGTGAAGTCCGCTTCTTTATAAGCCAGGTCAGTGAGTTTGTATTATGCATGCAGGGTTGTTTACTTAACCTTATATTGTTAGACGGGGGCTTTTTCTTCACATCGATCTTCAATGTGACTTGAACCCGAAAACCTTAAGTAGATACGGTGGATATCATTGATCCAGTTATTTAATTTATTGAATGTTCTCTAATTTGGATGATTGTTATGTAGCTATGAGAGTTCTTCACCTTGTGAAATGCAGGTCGAGGTGTGTGTATGTGCATGCATATATGTGTGCGTGTGTGTATGTGTGTATGTGGGTGCATGTGCGCGTGCCCTCACGTTATGGGCAGGACATAGACACTTGACCAACAAATCAAATCAAATCAAATTGTATTTGTCACATGCGCTGAATACAACAGGTATTTCACCTTACAGTGAAAAGCTTACTTAAAAGCCCTTAACCAACAATGCAGTTTTAAGAAAAATACCTAAAGAAAAAATAAGAAATAAAATTAACAATAATTAAAGAGCAGCAGTAAAATAACAATAGCAAGATAATAACAGAGAGTAGCAGCAGCGTAAAGAGGGGGGGGGGGCAATGCAAATAGTCTGGGTAGCCATTTGATTAGATGTTCCTGTAGTCTGATGGCTTGGGGGTAGAAGCTGTTTAGAAGCCTCTTGGACCTAGACTTGGCGCTTTGGTACCGCTTGCCGTGCGGTAGCAGAGAGAACAGTCTATGACTAGGGTGGCTGGAGTCTTTGACAATTTTTAGGGCCTTCCTCTGACACCGTCTGGTATAGAGGTCCTGGATGGCAGGAACTTTGGCCCCGTTGATGTACTGGGCTGTACGCACTACCCTCTGTAGTGCCTTGCGGTCGGAGGCCGAGCAGTTGCCATACCAGGCAGTGATGCAACCAGTCAGGATGCTCTCGATGGTGCAGCTGTAGAACCTTTTGAGGATCTGAGGACCCATGCCAAATCTTTTCAGTCTCCTGAAAGGGAATAGGTTTTGTCGTGCCCTCTTCACGACTGTCTTGGTGTGCTTGGACCATGTTGTGTAATATGTGTGTTTATCTTGCAATTGAACTCCATATTACCTCTTTGGACCTGGGTGTGTGGAGGAGTGGGGGGGGGGTTCATAACACATCAACACTCTGCTGCAACTCTTACTGTCAGCGCCATCACACTAATGTGTGTGAAGAAGTCATTCCAAGCACCACTGCTCTCTCTCCCTTTAGTCATTAAACTTTTCAAGGGGCTTCGCACCATTTAGAAGGAGATTACAGATATTATTATGTTGTAGCTAGTATTTGTTTGGTTTCTTTAAAGCTTGTTGAGTTATCACCCAGAGGAAGCTAAAGCTGTACGCTTCTCAGAACCATTGACAGCATAGGTACTTTGTGGTTTATTCAGTTGTGACTTGATTCTCGACTTTGTTAGCATGCTAGCTCCTAAATAGCTAGCACAGCAGGCTAGCAGCTGGCCCATTGCTCTACATGTTGAATGGAACTGTGTTGTCACTGTGGTGCTCCATGTAGACACACAACCATTACAGTAGTGTCAGCCCCCCCCCCCCCTTCGCTAGCCCCATTGCCTCCTTGGTATTATAGTCATTAGCGGCGATAGCTGTTAGATCATGCTCATGAAGTCAAAGCTGCCTGTGGTGGCAATTAAAATAACCATCACTGTCTGTGGTGGGAGGATGGAGAGGATGGATAGGAAGGGGAGGGTTCTTGGGATCATTTGGAATAATTGAAATGGCTGGAGCTGTCCCAAGAGTTGGGCGTGTGTAGGGAGACACGCTGTGTGTGTGTGTGTGTGTGTGTGTGTGTGTGTGTGTGTGTGTGTGTGTGTGTGTGTGTGTGTGTGTGTGTGTGTGTGTGTGTGTGTGTGTGTGTTATTACCACCCTCTATGGGTGCTTGTTTCCAGTCTTTCTCCCTCTCCCTCCTCCCTTTACATACCCCCCCCCCCCCCTCCGGTTCTCCCACTCCTCTCCTCCTCTCCCCTCCCCCTCGCTCTCACTGTCTCTGTCTCTCTCTCTCCCTCCCCCTCCCGTACCCCTCTCTCCCTCTCCTCCCCTCCCACATCTCTCTCCCTCTCCCTGTCTCTGTCTCTCTCCCTCCTTATCTTCCTACCCCTCTCTATTCCCCTCTCCCATTCTTTGCCTCTTTCCCTCTCCTTCCCCCTGTCTCTCTGTCTCTCCCTCCCCCTTTCCACTCTCTCTCTCTGTCTCTCTCTCTACCTCTCCCTCTCTCTCTCCCTCCCTCCCCCCTCTCCACTCTCTCTGTCTCTCTCTCTCCCTCTCTCTCTCTGTCTCTCTCTCTCTCCCTCCCCCTCCTCATCTCCCATTCTCTGTCTCTCTCCCTCCCTCTCCCCCCTCTCTGTCTCTCTCCCTCTTGCTCCCCCTGTCCCTCTCCCTCTCCCACTCTGTCTCTCTCCCTCTCTCACTCTCTCTCTCTCCCTGATGGCCACAGACCCTGGCATTCCACTCACTCAGCACTAACAGTTTAACTCAGGGCACGACAGGCGTGTTTTTGTGTGTGTGTGCACCTGTGCACGTGCGTGTGTGTGTGGTTGGCATTGTGGCAGGCAAGCAGAAAGGCAGGCAGGCTGGGCACATATGTCCCGACAGCGATACCAGGCCATGGCAACACATTAACACTTGTTAATATCAGCAGGATGAGCCGTGGTGGCACAGCGACAGGTAGTGATGTAACGTAGCCTTCAGGGTGCCCAGTAACTGGCAGCAGTGCTCGCTGTGGTGAGATTGCTTTCCTCTTCGCATTTCCTATTAAGAAGAGGAACTCATGTGCTAGGCTAGTGTA
Source organism: Salmo salar (assembly GCF_965601325.2). Lineage (NCBI taxonomy): Eukaryota > Metazoa > Chordata > Actinopteri > Salmoniformes > Salmonidae > Salmo > Salmo salar. Next base: position 58,656,233 of record NC_138297.1, read on the forward strand.
ATGCTAGCTGTGCTATGCTAATAATGATAATAACAATAATAATAACACTAATAGTAAGTAGAGCGATGTTCATTTACAGACAGAAATTACAAAGTGCTTTACATTGTGAGCGACCATTAAAAAATACTTAACAGGTAAAACAGGTAAAAACATTAAGCGGGAATTAAAAGATCACTAATGGCCTAGTAAAATACAAGATACACAAAATAATAAAGGCTTGTGTAACGCTAGCTGTGTGCTATGCTAGGCTGTACGTAGTGTGATAAGGCTTGTGTAATGCTAGCTGTGCTATGCTAGGCTTTATGTAGTGTGGTAAGGCTTGTGTAGCCAGGCTTTATGCAGTGTGGTAAGGCTTGTGTAATGCTAGCTGTGCTATGCTGGGCTTTATGCGGTGTGGTAAGGCTTGTGTAATGCTAGCTGTGCTATGCTAGGCTGTGGTCATGTATTCCAATCTGTTTGCTGATATGGAAGGCTTCAGTTTTCCAATGGACGATGTCATTTAGCCAGAGGAAGAGACCTTCAACCCTAGTTATTGTTGCTCCTATTCAAGACTGCCAGAGATACTGGGCTGAATGCTTGTAGGCCCATGTGTCAAGATGTGTACATGTCTGTGTGAGAGGGTGAGTGTATTGCATAATCACTTATGTATAGCCTACTACCTGCATAATAAACCTGCCAGCCATATATAGTCTCCATTTCTCAGGTTGTTTCCTTCTACAGATGTAGGATCTTAATTTGAGCCAGTTGCTACAGAAAGAAAATAATCCTGAAGCAACAGGAAATGTGAATTATTAAATGGATTATAATTAATGGAGAAAAGCAGCTTGTGTAGTACATTTGACTGCTGTGTGATATCATTTCAAGACTTGTGAACATAAAGATCAGTCAAGGAGTTTTACCATGTACAGTGAGCTCCAAAAGTATTGGGACAGTGACTCATTTATTTTTTTTATTTTTTTGTACTACAATCACTATGAGGTTAAGGTGCAGACTGACAGCTTTAATTTGAGGGAACCGTTTAGAAACTACAGCACTTTTTGTACATTGTCCCTCCATTTTATGGGACCAAAAGTATTGGGACAAATTCACCAATTTGTGTGTTAAAGTAGTACAAAATGTTGTATTTGATCCCATATTCCTAGCACGTTGGATGCATTTGCTGTTTGTTTTGGTTGTGTTTAAAATTATTTTGTGCCCAATAGAAATGAATGGTAAATAATGTATGAATTGTGACTAATGATGAGTGAGAAAGTTACAGATGCATAATATTGATATTTCTCACATTATTCACCATTCATTCAGGACAATCCATAATTATGGTAGCACCCACGTTAATGTAGAAGTGTTTAGAAACATATTCTATTGTTATTTGACTCCAAAATGACACAATACATTATTTACCATTGTCCAAGAGTTTTTTCCTATAGACTTACGTTTGTCATTGCCTTTAACAAGCTAGGTTTCCATCCAATTGGGGATACATTTTAATGTGAATATTCTAAAATCTGCATAAAAACACTATGCAACTTTTTTCACCATAGATGTGTTTCCGTCAAATTGACTTGTTGTCCATCACAGGCTGTGCGTGCATATAAAAAGTACTTTTGTTGTGATATTCTCATATACAGCCTAAAAAAGACATGTTCAGCTGGTTCCGCACTGCATTTTCAACTCTGCTGATGGTTTTGTCACTAAACATGCTGCATTATATAGTGAATGTGCCCATTCTGGTCTTGGTATCTGCACTCTAGCCAACGGCTCACAGATACAGTGAGATTATAGCCTACATGATGAGATTATTATGGACAAAATATTATTTATTTTTGTCAAATGGCAGCTAAGCATCGGTCATCATGTCACCAAAATTAGACCCTGGATATTTACCGTTTTTGCCGATTGCTTACACACTGAAAGTGAATGCTTAGACAAAGGCACCATAAGTACAAACACATTTTCTGCTTTGCACTTTATTTGCAATTCTGCAACACACTGTTTCTTACATTAGGCACTTCGTTCAAGAATGAAATCTCTTGTAATCATTGGGAAATCACTTCTATTCAAAATGCAAAACCTATCTGAAATTGGCAACACCCCCACACACATGAAAACACTTCTACAGTAATATAACACCAGTTAGTCTGAGCCTTAGCACTACAAGTAGACCTCAGGTAAACTCACCTCTTTTGTGAGAACTTTGCAAACATGTAGGCACTGAGAGAGAGAGGAAGAGGAAGAGGAGTAGGAGGAGGACAAGAACAAAGAACGGAACCAGGCAATAGACATAGACATATTTCTGACAACATTAGGGCCACTTTGGTGGACCATGTCATAGATCATGGCCTGACAATGAGGGAGTCTGGGCAGAAATTCCAGCTCAACCTGAGTCCAGCCCAACCTGAGTCGCAACACGGTAGCATCCATAATACGGACATTTAGACTGGAGAACAGGTGCAGTTGAAGTCGGAAGTTTACATACACCTAGGTTGGAGTCATTAAAACTTGTTTTTCACCCACTCCCCAAATTTCTTGTCAACAAACTATAGTTTTGGCAAGTCGGTTAGGACATCTACTTTGTGCATGACACAAGTAATTTTTCCAACAATTGTTTACAGACAGATTATTTCACTTATAATTCACTGTATCACAATTCCAGTGGGTCAGAAGTTTACATACACTAAATTGATTGTGCCTTTAAACAGCTTGGAAAATTCCAGAAAATGATGTCATGGCTTTAGAAGCTTATAATTTGAGTGAATTGGAGGTGTACCTGTGGATGTATTTCCATGCCTACCTTCAAACTCAGTGCCTCTTTGCTTGACATCATGGGAAAATCAAAAGAAATCAGTCAAGACCTCAGAAAAAAGCTGTAGACCTCCACAAGTCTGGTTCATCCTTGGGAGCAATTTCCAAATGCCTGAAGGTACCACGTTCATCTGTACAAACAATAGTACCTAAGGATAAACACCATGGGACCACGCAGCCGTCATACCGCTCAGGAAGGAGACGCGTTCTGTCTTCTAGAGATGAACGTACTTTGGTGTGAAAAGTGCAAATCAATCCCAGAACAACAGCAAAGGCCCTTGTGAAGATGCTGGAGGAAACAGGTACAAAGTATCTATATCCACAGTAAAACGAGTCCTATATCGACATAACTTGAAAGGCCGCTCAGCAAGGAAGAAGCCACTGCTCCAAAACCGGCAAAAAAAAGCCTGACTATGGTTTGCAACTGCACATGGGGACAAAGATTGTACTTTTTGGAGAAATGTCCTCTGGTCTGATGAAACAAAAATAGAACTGTTTCGCCATAATGACCATTGTTATGTTTGGAGGAAAAAGGGGGAGGCTTGCAAGCCAAAGAACACCATCCCAACCATGAAGCACGGGGGTGGCAGCATCATGTTGTGGGGGTGCTTTGCTGCAGGAGGAAGTTGTGCACTTCACAAAATAAATGGCATCATGAGGATGGGAAATGATGTGCATATATAGAAGCAACATCTCAAAACATCAGTCAGGAGGTTAAAGCTTGGTTGCAAATGGGTCTTCCAAATGGACCATGACCCCAAGCATACTTCCAAAGTTGTGGCAAAATGGCTTAAGGACAACAAAGTCAAGGTATTGGAGTGGCCATCACAAAGCCCTGACCTCAATCCCATAGAAAATTTGTGGGCAGAACTGAAAAAGCGTGTGCAAGCAAGCAGGCCTACAAACCTGACTCAGTTACACCAGCTCTGTCAGGAGGAATGGGCCAAAATTCACCCAACTTATTGTGGGAAGCTTGTGGAAGGCTACCCGAAACGTTTGACCCAAGTTAAATAATTTAAAGGCAATGCTACCAAATACTAATTGAGTGTATGTAAACTTCTGACCCACTGGGAATGTGATGAAAAAAATGAATGCTGAAATAAATCATTTTCTCTACTATTATTCTGACATTTCACATTCTTAAAATAAAGTGGTGATCCTAACTGGATTAAGACAGGACATTTTTCCTAGGATTAAATGTCAGGAATTGTGAAAAACTGATTGTAAAGGTAGATGTATGTAAATTCCGACTTCAACTGTATGTCTTCAACTTTCTACATTAGACTATACCTATGTAATTGTTGCACATCATTCTACATCTCAATACAATACAATGTAGTCCTACAATATTAAGTCTATGCTCCTCAGTGAACAAAAAAATAGGTATGGTGCTGTATTGATGTTACTGTGTACAGTATGACAGTACAGTATGTAAAAAAGAACCGAACCAATGACATCATATTCTTGCATTTTCTACAGAACTGCCAGACGACCTCCTGAGGGTGGAAGGAAACGTCTGTTGTTGGCAATCTAGTGTTGGCAAACAACACCATCCGCCTACATCAACTAGGAGAGCCAATCATCGCAGATCACACGACATTCCCTAATATCAACCGTGTCAGTATGCCGACACTCTGCCGCATCTTGCGTCAACACCAACTTACGATGAAGCAGCTGTACAGGGTTCCATTTGAGAGGAACAGCGTTAGAGTCAAAGAACTTCGCTATGACTATGTGCAAATAAGTACTATACTGTAATACAGTAATGGCAGTAGATGTTGTCCTATTTGCACTGTATAGATACATTCAGACAAAGCAGTATGTGACCTAGGCAGGTGCCCCTATTCTGGGGACGGCGGGGTTGTCTGTGGGGGCACCTACCTTGCCCATAGCTTGTAGTTTTCACTGAATGTGTCTGACCCAACCCACCCCATCCTTGTGTGAAAATATAGACATTGTAGTCCTGTGTTTCGAGTTACACATATTCACGTACACTGTATGCATTTTCTGTTACAGAGAGTCCTGGACTTTGATGCAGCTGCACAGCCTCATGAGTTCATTTTCATTGATGAAGCTGGATTCAATCTAGCTAAAACCAGGTGTCGGGGCCAACATGTTATAGGACAAAGAGCCGTTGTGAATGTCCCTGGCAGCGCGGGAGAAATATCACCTTGTGTGCCACCATTAGTCTACAAGGAGTTCTCCATCACCATGCCACCCTAGGTCCCTACAATACTGCAAACATAATCATATTTCTGGATGCGCTACATAATGCAGTTGTACAGGACGGACCAGAGCAGCCCAGGTTTGTTGTCATGTGGAATAATGTTAGTTTCCACCGGGCTGCTCTGCTCAGGGACTGGTTCACCAACCACAATAACTTCACAGTTGTATACCTCCCTTAGTCCCCATTTGTCAATCCGATTGAGGAATTATTTTCGGCTTGGCGTTGGAAAGTGTATGACCGCCAACCACATGCCCGCCTGCCTTTTCTGCAAGCAATGGAAGAGGCATGCGGAGACACTGAGGTGGGGTCAGTCCAGGGTTGGATAGGCAATATTTTCCCCGTTACCCAGCCAGGGATGACATGGCTTGTGATGTGGATGAGGTGATGTGGTCAGACCCTAACAGAAGGCGGGATCCATAAACCATCCACCCCATCCCTTACAATACTATTTTTTGTCATTTTACTGTAATTATTTTTGCTTCCATGAGTTTAGTAACATATTGTATTCATTACTGTCCTGTAATTCTACTTTTCTTTATTTTCGTTGTTGTTGTAAAAACCTGCAATGGCAAAACAATAAGCTGTATATATTTTTTTATGAAGCCTTTCTATTTTTCTGTTCATTGAAATGTGAGTAGATGTACTGGATCAATCTTTCACAGAAGCCTGTATGAGAACTGAAAAAGCTACTAAACACAGCAGTGTTTTGTATAAACTACATCAGTGTGTTGCTGCTGCTTTGAAAGAGTAAAACAAATAGTGCATGTGTTTATCATTTTGTTGCAAAAATGCCATTTAAAAAAATGATTTAATTGCAGAGTTTCATTCTGACATAGAAGTGATACAGTGTGTTTATCTCTAAGTGTTGTGTCTTATTTGGCTTGTGTGTTGAGTGTTGACACAATGAGCCAAATTTCGCAACAAGTGTGTAAGCAATCGCAAAAAATGGTATTGGAAAGGAGCATCCAGCTCATCACCGTTTCACCACCCTGTGATGTTCATCATCATTTATTTCATCTGTAGCATAATAAACTGCATGCTTTCCTGAGTCGTAGTGGGAGGACCACACAACATATCATGCTGTGACTCCAAGTTTACTTCGACATGATGGTTATTATATCAGTAATTGCGCATACAAGTGATTCCACCACCATTTCTCGCATAATGAATTTTACAGACAAATAGATGGACGTTTGGCAAGGAAACCATTCCAGACCAACCATCTGTACACTGCATTAGCATTTTGTGTTTTGATTGAAGTCATGTTCCAGGCATTAAAGTGTGTGTGTGTGTGTGTGTGTGTGTGTGCTCCATGGCTTGATGTTTCACTTAGTTTTTCTCGATTGTTTACACACATTTTCTGAAAGCATGCCTCATATTCTCAGAACTCTACACACAAATCAAAAAACACACACACAATGGGCAAAACCCCTCAATTCTCCAGCAAAATGAAACTTTACATTCAAAACAATGTTATTTCTTATCAAAATGGTATTTTGTTTTCAAATGACACACACAAACCATCATATGAATAGACATTTATAAGAACCAGTTGAACACTGATGTGCTCAATGTAAAACACTATGATGAATGGAAAACACTTCTTCTCCATTCATCATAATGACTTAGGCCTTTTTTTGGTTCAGTGTTGCCATTACTACAGACAGTACATACATAAGTGTGTTGTAAAATATTTGAGAATATTGTTTTTATACTCAGAACACACAAATACACGGTAACAAATATATTTTATTTTTCCCATAAAAACAATGTACACAGTGTACATCCCATTCCCAACCAACACAAAGTTGCACATACAGTGGTCTACATACAAAACAGAAGAATTTAATGTATACAGTTACAGTAAAATTTAAAAATTTAAAAATAAACTATGCTGCATCCTTTCTTCTGTTGCGGTCTGGCCACAGCACCTCATCCACATCACAAGCAATGTTTTCCCTGGCCAAGCAGCGGGGGAAATATCGCCTAGCATGGCGATTCCAGCCATGAAAAGCATCAGCTGCTATATCTCCACATGCGTCTTCCATAGCTTGGAGAAGAGGTATATGCGTTTGTGGATTTCGGTCATACACTTTCCATCTTCAGGCAGAAAAGAATTCCTCAATAGGATTGTGGAATGGAGAATATGGAGGGAGGTAAACAACTAAAAAGCGTGGGTGGGCAGTGAACCAGTTACGAACCAGAGCAGCCCTGTGGAAACTTACCTTGTCCCAAATGACAACGTACCTGAGCTGCTCTGGGCCATCTACCTGATCTGGTGGAATGAGTGTGTTGTGTAGGGTGTCCAGGAATGTGATCAGATGGGCGGTGTTGTAGGGGCCAAGGGTAGCACGGTGATGGATGACGCCGTGGTGGCTAATCGCTGCACACATTGTGATGTTCCCTCCGCGCTGGCCAGGGACTTGAACAATGGCACGCTGGCCGATGATATTCCTTCCCCTCTTTTGTCTTTTTATGAGGTTGAATCCAACCTCATCAATGAAGATGAACTGGTGCTCCACTGCAGCCACCTCTAGCTCAAGGACTCTCTGAAACACACATGACAATATCAGAAATAGACATGGAGTGGTCACTATTGTGAAGCACAATCATTATGATTACAATACTGAAATATGTATAATTTATTCAGTGTTGAGAGTATGCATCAATTGTGGGATTGCATAGGACTCACATAGTTATATCACAATTCTTTGACTCTTTCTGAATTGCGTTCAAATGGCACCCTATAGACCTGCTTCATCCTGAGATTATTTCTGCGCAAGACACGGTCCAGTGTTGATAAGCTTACCCTATCAATATTTTGAAATATCTCATTGTTTTCTATTATTTTTCTTTGTATTTGCCGTAATGTTATGGCGTTATTTTCTAGGACCATGTTCATGATTTCAGTTTCCTGTTCAGGACAGGAACACGTTCCCGACCACCTTGTGTTGGTAATCTTTCAGTTCTGCCAAACAAATAGTCAAATACTGTAAATACAAAGTAGGAATACATTTCCCAAATACTTGAAACATACTTTATTTTTACAGTCCTACAGAACAGTCCACAGGCAATACTGTACTACTGTACTCATTGAGTACTGTATTGATATGCAGTACTGCAATTTTCTAGTGAGAGTAGATTTCTTACCTATTCTCATTTCGGAATGTCCGGATGATGGATGCTACAGTGTACCTGCTCAAATTTGGCTGTACTCTTTGCCCAGCCTCTCTCATTGTTAGACCATGGTTGACCACATGATCAACCAAAGTGGTTCGGATCTCATCAGAGATTACGGTCCTTGGCCTTCCTCGTCCTCGTCCTCATCCTTGTCCTCCCCGTCCTCCTCCTCTTACTCTCACTCCTCTGGCTCTGCCTCTGTTTCCAATGTTGGCATCCATCGCTCCAAAACAGAAGAGCTCACCTGTTGCCCTTTTATGCTAAAGCTCTGATTGCTAATTGTAAAACTGTGTGACGGGTGTTTGCCCATGTGATGAGTCAGTGTGCATATTTGAATGGCAGTGTGTTCATTGTGAAAACAAGAGATTTTCTGCATGAAAATAGTGCCAAATGCAAAGAATTGTGTGTAGTGTTTTGAAAAAAGTGTGTTTTAGAACTGCAATTTGAGTGTAAAGCAGGAATTGTGCTTGTAGTTTAGCAGAATTGGTACAGGGGGTTGGTGCATGAGTTACATGTTGTGGTCATTGTGTCTCAAGTACCAGTATTTGTGTAAACAATTGAGAAAAACTGTAAGAGGAGAGCGCGTGTGTTAAGTGGAGAGCCCGTGTGTTAAGAGGAGAGCCCGTGTGTTAAGAGGAGAGCGCGTGTGTTAAGAGGAGAGCGAGTGTGTTAAGAGGAGAGCCCGTGTGTTAAGAGGAGAGCGCGTGTGTTAAGAGCAGAGCCCGTGTGTTAAGAGGAGAGCCCGTGTGTTAAGAGGAGAGCGCGTGTGTTAAGAGGAGAGCCCGTGTGTTAAGAGGAGAGCGCGTGTGTTAAGAGGAGAGCGAGTGTGTTAAGTGGAGAGCGTGTGTGTTAAGAGGAGAGCCCGTGTGTTAAGAGGAGAGCCCGTGTGTTAAGAGGAGAGCGCGTGTGTTAAGAGGAGAGCCCGTGTGTTAAGAGGAGAGCCCGTGTGTTAAGAGGAGAGCCCGTGTGTTAAGAGGAGAGCCCGTGTGTTAAGAGGAGAGCGAGTGTGTTAAGAGGAGAGCCCGTGTGTTAAGAGGAGAGCGCGTGTGTTAAGAGCAGAGCCCGTGTGTTAAGAGGAGAGCCCGTGTGTTAAGAGGAGAGCGCGTGTGTTAAGAGGAGAGCCCGTGTGTTAAGAGGAGAGCCCGTGTGTTAAGAGGAGAGCCCGTGTGTTAAGAGGAGAGCCCGTGTGTTAAGTGGAGCGCGCGTGTGTTAAGTGGAGAGCCTGTGTGTTAAGTGGAGAGCCCGTGTGTTAAGAGGAGAGCCCGTGTGTTAAGAGGAGAGCCCGTGTGTTAAGTGGAGAGCCCGTGTGTTAAGAGGAGAGCCCGTGTGTTAAGAAGAGAGCCTGTGTGTTAAGAGGAGAGCCTGTGTGTTAAGTGGAGAGCCCGTGTGTTAAGAGGAGAGCCCGTGTGTTAAGTGGAGAGCCCGTGTGTTAAGAGGAGAGCCCGTGTGTTAAGAGGAGAGCCCGTGTGTTAAGTGGAGAGCCCGTGTGTTAAGAGGAGAGCCCGTGTGTTAAGAGGAGAGCCCGTGTGTTAAGAAGAGAGCCTGTGTGTTAAGAGGAGAACCTGTGTGTTAAGTGGAGAGCCCGTGTCTTAAGTGGAGGGCCCGTGTCTTAAGTGGAGAGCCCGTGTGTTAAGAGGAGAGCCCGTGTGTTAAGAGGAGAGCCCGTGTGTTAAGAGGAGAGCCCGTGTGTTAAGTGGAGAGCCCGTGTGTTAAGAGGAGAGCCCGTGTGTTAAGAGGAGAGCCCGTGTGTTAAGAGGAGAGCCCGTGTGTTAAGAGGAGAGCCCGTGTGTTAAGAGGAGGGCCCGTGTGTTAAGTGGAGAGCCCGTGTGTTAAGAGGAGAGCCCGTTTGTTAAGAGGAGAGCGTCCTCCATCTGAGGTAAATTGATACAATGCTGGGCTATATTGGACGAATCTTGTCGAAAAATTGGTCTGTCTAAAAATATGATCCTCTGTAACTGTGAAGCCTTCACAGGCAGGGAATAGGAAGAAGAAGAATAATGTAAAAAAATCAGGCGATGAAACACTGTATGGCGAAGTGTGTTGGTATTATTCTGGTTGTTTCCTGGTGTTTGAGGTTTCCAAGCATTAACTTGAACCCCAAATGTAATGTGAGATATTCACACGTACACACACTCACATGCTCACTAACGTACACACACTCACACACACACACACACACACACACACACACACACACACACACACACACACACACACACACACACACACACACACAGCTTTTTCCCTCCTGGTTTGAAGACAGAAGAGCACACACCACACAGAGAGAATTCAGTGTTGATGGAAACAGGGTTTTTCATTGTTTTATTTTGGAAAAACACAAAATTGCAAATGTGTTACAGATACAGGCTAAGTGAAAAAAGCTATGGATTTGCACCCTTTGTGGAAATGTGCTATTCTGTTCTTCCTAGTTTCCTACAAAACACAGAATGTTCTGGTACAAATGCCCTGCACCAAGACTTGACATCTGGGCAATGGTTTACAGTATTTTGTCAGCCCTCCGCAAAGTCATAAGCTGTGAGTGGGTTAGAGACGGGGAGGGAGAGAAAGAGAGAGTTGCAATGACATCATCGAAGTCACTTGTATGCGTGTGTGTGTGTGTGTGTGTGTGTGTGTGTGTGTGTGTGTGTGTGTGTGTGAGTGTGTGTGTGTGTGTGTGTGTGTGTGTGTGTGTGTGTGTGTGTGTGTGTGTGTGTGTGTTCATTCATCTCTATTTCCACTGGCAGAGGTTCTCACCTATATGACACACCCATCACCTCTAAGAAAAACCCTTTGGATTACACTGCTGACAGCATGACCCCCGTTCTCTTCTGTCTTCATAATATCTGAAGGAGATTTGATATGTTGTCACTTCAAATGTGTATAACATTGACCAGATGAAAAGCTAGAACCAGCTATCTCTCCTGTCATGAAGGAGCCTATTACCCTTTGATGACTGTTTTCTCTTGTCTTCCAAAGACAGTCCTTTTTGGGACATGCACCCATCCTCCCCCGTTCCCTCATCCTCCCCTCCTCCCCCATTCCTCCTCCTCCTCCTCCTCCACCCCCATAACCCCCCCTCTTGCCCTCCTCCTCCTCCCCACCTCCTCCTCCACCCCATGCCTCTTCCCCTCCCCCTCATCCCCCTTCTCCCTCTCCTCCTCCCCATCCTGCTCCTCCTCCTCCTCCTCCCAATCCTGCCCCTCCTCCTCCTTCTCTACCTCCATCCCCCCTCCATCAAAGCCCACCGTTTTTTTTTCTCCCTCCTCTGCATCCTCCTCCTTGCTCCCATGGTGCTTTGTGTGTGTACTGCTGTGCACCCTGGGAAGGCAGTGGTGGTGCCAGATGGCGAAAGTGGTCGGCTTCACGGTGGGGGATCCTAATGCATGCTGGGAGATTAAGGCTAAGGTCAGTGACTGGCCTAAAATATCCCCCCCCCCCCCCCAGGGAGATATGTTTTTGATAGACCCTCCGACTGAACTGGGACCCTCTGCCCAAAACTACTGACTGGTGGCACAAGCTCACCAAGGGGTGGAAAATGCTTATTTATAGCACCGAGACCATATTTGGCAAGAGCAGAGGAAATCCCTACGCTTGGTTTTGGTTTCTCATCCAACCCCCCGAACCCCCAGCTTTTTTGTACTCCCTTTGATAAACATCAAATGGAAATATTTGTGCAACTTTGCGAGAAACTGCTTTTATGGTCATGACTGGGCTATACCTCCAAGAAGAGCACGTTTAAGATACAGTTCATGTTCGTGCCAACTGTTGAATTCTCCCTTTTAATCTTTCAGTCTACAATAGTATTTAGGAGCTATATTTAACACAGTCACAACGATTTGTAACCCTGGCTATGAATATGATGTTTATTCAGAAGTTGTGTAATGTTTGTGGTATGTTTACCGCCAGCTTGGTGTAATAAAGTCATCTGGTATGGTTGGATAATTATTCGTCCACTTGCCTTGGCTATTAATAAGACTACATTGATATTTCTCTGTTGGGCTGTGTGCCATTCTGATTCATTCATCTCATCCAAATACACCTGGGGTCATTTAGAAACCTGACAAAATAGGGCCAGGGGAAGCTATGGATGCATCGCAAATGGCACCCTATTCCCTATACATGTATAGTGCACTACTTTTTACCAGAGCCCAATAGGTCCTGGTCAAAAGTAGTGCACTACATTGGGAATAGGGTGTAATTTGGGACACTGACAATATAATTTCACTGCACAGCACCTATGACGGATGTCTTGTATAAATTAGAATACTAAGGCCGTTGTCATGCTGACGACCCTTGTTTAGTGTTTGTTTGTTAAGTAAGAAGAAATGGGGGACGTGGGCTCCGTTTACCTCCATGTGAAAAACGTAAAGATATTACATTTCCCGAAAAGCTTGTAGCCTATTTGAAAAAAAAAGATCCATCAAGGCCGCACAAAACACTCAGAACTTGTAACGGTGATTTTGACGCTAGCCAAAGCTATTGTGATCGCCAATGAAATGGGGAAAGTGTTGGAATGAGCCCTGTTTAAATTAGTGTTAATGTATTGAAAATCAATGCTCATTTGCACAGCGATATAAAACAACGACAGTTATGATACCCCTTCATGCATCCTAATGGGATGTGATGTTGACCGTACTGTGTCTATATTACAGATGTAGGATCTTAATTTGAGCCAGTTTGCTACAGCAGGAAAATAATCCTGCAGCAAGAGGAAATTTGATTATTATGTGGATTATAGTTAATGGACATTTTCCTAGGGGTAGATACATTTTTCGTAATGGAAAATAAAGTCTGAAATTTCAAAGTGGAAATTACTAACTTTATAAGCCTTTTTAAATCTCAAATACACTACAAGTTTGACATTTCCTGCATTTCAGGAAAGTTCTCCTGCAACAGGGTGATCAAATTAAGATCCTACATCTGTAGGACAGCCTCCGTCTCAGAGCATGTCCTAAAATGTAGACCGTACTTTTTAACATCTTCAATTAGCCAAGGAAAGGTTACAGGAAGACTGCGTTCCACCTGCGTTCCAGGTGATACACATTTTTATAGAGTTATTTGCCAATGACTAGCTTTCCATAGAATTTCTACATATGCGCATATTTACTATTCAATGGTGTCTTTACCATATAAATGGAATGATACTGCAGTCATGTTTATAAAAAGTGCTACTGTATACTAATGATACAGTATGTATAGAATGTATCATCTGCACAGAAGTCCATCAGTTGAATGAGGCATACTATTGGATGCTTTCTAAGTTCATTGTTTCTGAACATCAATTGGAGTCTGTGGTCCTGTATGACTCAGATGGCATGGAGCTTGCACCACCAGGATTGTGGGTCACCCATATGTAAAATCTATGCAGGCATGACTATGTGTTGCTTTGGATAAAAGCGTAAACTAAATGGCTTATTTTCAAATCAAATCAAACGGTATTATTATGTTTAATTTGCTATATAAAAATCCCAGGTGGTTGGTGACACCTTTATTTGGGAGAATGGGCTCGTGGTCATGACTGGAGCTGAATCAGTGGAATGGTAACAAATACATCACACATGGTTTCCATGGTTTCCATGTGTTTGATGCCATTCAATTTGCTCTGTTCTGGCCATTATTATGAGCTGTTCTCCCTCAGCAGCCTCCTGTGATAGAATTAAGCAATAAGGCATGAGGGGGGTGGTATATGGCCATTATACCACGGCTAAGGGCTGTTCTAAAGCACAACGCAACGTGGAGTGCCTGGACACAGCTCTTAGCCGTGGTATATTGGCCATATACCACAAAACTCAGGGGTACGTTATTGCTATTATAAACTGCTTACCAACATAATTAGAGCAGTGAAAATAAATGTTTTTTCATACCCATGGTTTACGGTCTGATATACCACGGCTGTAAGCCAATCAGCATTCAGGGCTCGAATCACACAGTTTATAAATCTATATTTTCTATGAATGTATGACATCATTAGATTTTTCCAGTGGATGCCATGGGCTTGTCAAAACGAGGGCCTGATTGGACAAGTGATTAACCGTTTGTAACGACCGTCGCAATGAGGGGACCAAGATGCAGCGTGGCACGTGTTCATGATATTTATTAAACAGAACACTTAAACAAAATAATAAACAATGGAAACGAAAGCGCACAGTTCTGTCAGGTAAAACACAAAACAGAAAACAACTACCCACAAAACACAGGTGGGAAAAGGCTGCCTAAGTATGGTTCCCAATCAGAGACAATGATAGACAGCTGCCTCTGATTGGAAACCATACCTGGCCAAAGCATAGAAATAAAATACATAGAATGCCCACCCCATATCACACCCTGGCCTAACTAAACAGAGAAAAACGGCTCTCTCAGGTCAGGGTGGGACACCGTTGATATTTCTCATATCCTGTATGAAGTATTTGAGTTGATACATTAATCATGGTTCATCACGTTGCACAACGCACAAATGTCATGCCAAAAGCTCTACTTTCCTTCAGACAGTACATTTTGTGTGTGTGTTGTGTGTGTGTTGCGTGAGTCCATGTACGTGTGAGTGCCTCTACAAGGGTTACAGCATGTTGACTGAAGCAGCGAATGTAACCATGTGATGTCCAGTGCAGACTGCTTCATCTCAGTCACGCAGACCCAAGTGATTATTGAATGGTTTGACTCTGCACCTTCTGTCTGTCAATCCCAGTATGACTCTGTGCCTTCTGTCTGTCAATACCAGTATGACTCTGTACCTTTTGTCTGTCAATACCAGTATGACTCTGTACCTTTTTGTCTGTCAAATACCAGTATGTACTCTGTGCCTTCTGTCTGTCAATACCAGTATGACTCTGTACCTTTTGTCTGTCAAATACCAGTATTACTCTGTACCTTTTGTCTGTCAATACCAGTATGTCTCTGTGTGTCTGTCAACACCAGTATGACTCTGTACCTTTTGTCTGTCAATACCAGTATTACTCTGTACCTTCTGTCTGTCAACACCAGTATGACTCTGTACCTTTTGTCTGTCAAATACCAGTATGACTATGTGCCGTTCGTCTGTCAATACCAGTATGACTCTGTGTGTCTGTCAATACCAGTATGACTCTGTGTGTCTGTCAATACCAGTATGACGCTGTGCCTTCTGTCTGTAAATACCACAATGACTCTGTGGCTGTCAATACCAGTATGACTCTGTACCTTCTGTCTGTCAATACCAGTATGACTCTGTGTGTCTGTCAATACCAGTATGACTCTGTACCTTCTGTCTGTCAATACCAATATGACTCTGTATGTCTGTCAATACCAGTATGACTCTGTGTGTCTGTCAATACCAGTATGACTCTGTGCCTTCTGTCTGTCTGTACCAGTATGACTCTTTACCTTCTGTCTGTCAATACCAGTATGACTCTGTGTGTCTGTCAATACCAGTATGACTCTGTACCTTCTGTCTGTCCATACCAGTATGACTCTGTGCCTTCTGTCTGTCAGTACCAGTATGACTCTGTGTCTGTCAATACCAGTATGACTCTGTGTCTGTCAATACCAGTATGACTCTGTGTGTCTGTCAATACCAGTATGACTCTGTACCTTCTGTCTGTCAATACCAATATGATACTCTACCTTCTGTCTGTCAATACCAATATGATACTCTACCTTCTGTCTGTCAATACCAGTATGACTCTGTACCTTCTGTCTGTCAATACCAGTATGACTCTCTACCTTCTGTCTGTCAGTACCAGTATGACTCTGTGCCTTCTGTCTGTCAATACCAGTATGACTCTCTACCTTCTGTCTGTCAGTACCAGTATGACTCTGTACCTTCTGTCTGTCAATACCAGTATGACACTCTACCTTCTGTCTGTCAATACCAGTATGACTCTGTACCTTCTGTCTGTCAATACCAGTATGACTCTCTACCTTCTGTCTGTCAGTACCAATATGACTGTACCTTCTGTCTGTCAATACCAGTATGACTCTGTACCTTCTGTCTGTCAATACCAGTATGACTCTGTACCTTCTGTCTGTCAGTACCAGCATGACTGTACCTTCTGTCTGTCAATACCAGTATGACTCTGTAGTTTCTGTCAGTCAATACCAGTATGACTCTATGCCTTTTTCTTTGTCAATAACGGTATGACTCTGTACCTTCTCTCTGTCAATACCAATATTACTCTGTATCTCTGTTAATACCAGTATGAGTCTGTGTGTCTGTCAATACCAGTATGACTCTGTACCTTCTGTCTGTCAATACCAGTATGACTCTGTGTCTCGTCAATACCAGTATGACTCTGTGTGGCTGTCAATACCAGTATGACTCTGTACCTTCTGTCTGTCAATACCAGTATGACTCTGTGTCTGTCAATACCAGTATGACTCTGTGTGTCTGTCAATACCAGTATGACTCTGTGTCTGTCAATACCAGTATGACTCTGTGTGTCTGTCAATACCAGTATGCCTCTGTACCTTCTGTCTGTCAATACCTGTATGACTCTATGCCTTTTCTTTGTCAATACCAATATGACTCTTCTGTCCTTCTGTCTGTCAATACCAATATGACTCTGTACCTTCTGTCTGTCAATACCATTATGACTCTGTGTCTGTCAATACCAGTATGACTCTGTGTGTCTATCAACACCAGTATGACTCTGTACCTTCTGTCTGTCAATACCTGTATGACTCTATGCCTTTTCTTTGTCAATAACAGTATGACTCTGCCCTGTCTGCTCCCAATGACCGGCGCCAGTATGTGTAAGGGGTGCGTACTGGCGGCAGAGAAGTCAGACGCAGGAGAGCAAAAACTGTGGTTACAAACAAACAATACCGGACAAGGACATGTGGGGAACAGAGGGTTAAATACACAACATGTAATTGATGGGATTGAAACCAGGTGTGTGGGAAGAGAAGACAAAACAAATGGAAAATGAAAGGTGGATCGGCTAGATACCGGAGACGTCGACCGCCGAATGTCGCCCGAACAAGGAGAGGGACCGACTTCGGAGGAAGTCGTGACAGTATGTCTCTGTGTGTCTGTCAATACCAGTATGACTCTGTACCTTCTGTCTGTCAATACCAGTATGACTCTGTACCTTCTGTCTGTCAATACCAGTATGACTCTGTACCTTCTGTCTGTCAATACCAATATGAGTCTGTGCCTTCTGTCTGTCAATACCAGTATGACACTCTACCTTCTGTCTGTCAATACCAGTATGACTCTGTGTGTCTGTCAAAACCAGTATGACTCTGTACCTTCTGTCTGTCAACACCAGTATGATTCTGTAGCTTCTGTCTGTCAATACATGTATAATGCAGAGCTGTGATTGGTTCCAGATGAGTGGGTAAATTGTTGGGTTGTGATAGGGTCGAGACGATGTGTTTTTCAACAAGACAGGCATATTGTAGCACTGTTATTTGACAGTTATTTAATATCACTGTAAAGGATCCTTCAAACACTTGAGTTTTTATTAAAACTACTTTTAATCTGGATGATTCAACTCAAGACAATTTTTTTCATTGGTTTTAAAGAGTAATATAAATATAGCTTCTAAACGTGACCCATTCAAGACAACATACACTACTACCTATGCTAAAATCTGCTTGTTTCCCCTAAAAATTACATTTGAGCACCTAATGGGTCTAGAATATTAAAACCTCTTAAATCCTTAAAACCTCTCAATATATTCCGTAGATGTACCCCTGTACCATTGGTACAACCTTTGATTCATTAAGCCAAACCTATCCACAAACAACCTAAAAGTCCCTGCCTGGAGGTGTAGAAACAGCACAATACAACTCGTTGGCCTATCTCAAAGAGGACTGATTGATGCGGTTTCGGACCTGTACATAGTCTCGTCTTTCTTTTGAAGTGTTTTCAGGGAGGGAGGATGATAAGTGGGGAGGGAGCGTGGAGAGAGGGGCTAGCATTAGTGCTAGTGATCCATAATAGCTGTACTCTAAGACTCACTACTCTCCTGGATGCTAGGGAACTGGAGGAACAGCCACTTTCCCACTGTAAGCGCCACTAAAAGGATCTTTACCAGGAACTGCTTTGCATTTGGTTGTGGCAGCATTCCTTTGGGTGTATGCTCTAGATAAATGCACCGACGCAATAAGTCGACGTCTTGCTCCCCTTGCGTCCATTAGTTCACAGTACTACGTGTGTGACGCCTTTATATCTGCTGTGCTCTGTGTTTCCCTACACTGCATTTGTGTCCATTTTATTGGGTCAATAGCGGAACTAGACAATAATAGCAGTGTCATGACAGCGTCCTCTTAAAACACTGCACCCTCCCATCGTCGACGTCACGGCTCCCCTTGAACCTTGTTTCCTGTCAGCACTTCCTGTCATTAAGAACTTTCAGATGCACCACTCATCAAAACGGAAGGAGAGACGGATGGATGGATGCTGGATGGATGGTTGCTAGATGGATGGATGCTAGAGTGCTATTGACGGAAAGAGTAAAGAGGAGAAGTCAAGGTACACTGGATTTCATTAAGAAAGTACTACATCTTAGTTGCGTCTCTTGAGAGCAGTCTCTTTCTCCAAACCTCCACTCGAGTGCCATCAGTAATCCCTTGTCGCTCCCGGGCAGGCAGGCTCTCTCATCACAGTGAAGAGAGCGGTATTGATAGGTGTCAAACTCTCCGTGGGATGCCTGTCACTCTTTATAGAGCTCTGATTGGCCCGTGTCACAACGGATCACCCTCACACCCAGCAGCAGCGCAGTTTATTATTAGGAGCCCAACTTGAAGGCAGACATTTTGGCTGAAAGTGTTTTTAATGAACTAGCAGAAAGCAGTAAAAACTAGCTGCTTTGCACCATTGCCCTGGCAGGGGATTACCTTAGCAACATCAGTGCTCTGAAAGGAGAAAGGTTGCTTGATAGGTGGCCATTTTGGGTCAAAGACTTTTTAAATTAACCAAAAGGAAGCAGTGACAAACTGTTGCTTTGTCCTATTGACTTGGCACCTTAAAGGATCTTAGCGACATAGCCCTTTGACATGAGACAGCTTGCATGATAGGCAGCTCTTTTGGCTTTGATTAGGGAATGAACCAAAAGTTAGCAGGAAGCAGTGACAACTCGCAGCTTTGCACCATTGCCTTGGCAGGGGCTAGCTAGCTTGATAGGCGACCATGTGGCTCGTCAATAGCAGACCCAGAGTCATGCTTGAGTGTGTTTGCACTAACCTGGTTGTTTGCGCACACATGGGATAATTAGCGTAATGAGTTATTTATAGTCGGCTGTGGAATTGCCAGGCAACACGGGGGGGCTGATTTAGCCACTTGCCAATCACTTATTTATGGCTTCCTGGAGGTGAATAACTTGTCTGTCTTTGTGTGGAGCGCCATGGCAACACAACAGGAAGACGGTCCTGTGGAGAGGAAGTGGAACCCTGTGATAGTATCACTTGTCTCTCACTCACTATGAAGTTTTCAAAGTGGTTACACAAACACACACATGCACGGACAAACACATACCCACAAATGCCTTTAATCAAAACAAGCCCTCCTTGAACTTACTAGACCTCTTAAAAGGTGTTTATGTAAAATTGTGATATTTATAATTGGAGCGACTCTTGAGGAGTGGAATGCTACCAAAATGTGATTCTCATTCAGTGTTGTTATGAGTGTGAGGAAACTGCTGCTGTGTGATAGAAACAGTTCTACATCATATTCTCACTTCCTCAAAACCCCCGGCTCGGCACTTTCTAGTTGTTTTTAGAGAGTAGGAAGGCCTCAGTGTCAATGTTCACCAGTCTACGTCTATGGTGTTTCCCAAACCTCTCCTCGAGTACCCTCTGCCAGTTCAACATGTTTGATCTATTGCAGTACAAGCACACCTAGTCAGCTAAATATCAAACATTAGCTGAGGTGTGCTTGTACTGGAACAGATGAAATACATGGAACGGCCGGGAGGTATTTTTACAAGTGGTTTGGGAAACACCATAGACGTAGCCTGGTGAACGTTGACACTGAGGCCTTCCTACTCTCTAAAAACAACCAGAAAGCGCCGACCCAGCAGTTTGAAAAGTGGTTTGTGAAACCCAGCTCTTGTTGACATCCTCTCTCTAGTCTCCTAGTACATGATATTTTAGTAACAGCCTACCAGTAAAATCTGATGGATGGATGTACACTCATTTGAACTCCACTGCTTACACAATGAGTAAATAGCTGCGTGTGACAGACCAGTCACTCACACCCTCTCTGATACACACATAACAAGACATAGTAGACATTTTTTTTAAAGACGTTTGTTTCCAGGTATCCAATGTCTCCCCACCTTCTGGATGAACTCCACAGAAACACTGGAAATAGCCTGAAACAACCCACTTCAAAGTCAGTCTGGGCACTCTGACCACTTTTACCGTCAGTATCTTGAGCTTTCCCCACAATTCCCATCTGAATTGAGAGTGCTATTAGTGTTGTGTTGATTGGCACGGCAACTCTGTGCTTTTGACATCAGTGGCCTGGATTGACTCAAACATGCCGCGAGCCATCAGTCCCATCATGCATTGCGTTGGCCCCTGGGGCGTGGCCTCAGCTCAGCCTGCTGTCTAGAGTTGCCACATCCATCATTATCTCAACTGAATACACACACACATCTAAACACACACACACAGCTGAAGACACACACACAGCTAAACACACACACAGGAGAGTGGTTACCACTGACAGAGTTTATAACGGACAGAGCCGTGATAAAATGCTTGAATATGGGTTGAATAAAGACGGCTTTATTTAATACTAAATCGTAAAGAGGTTGGGAGGATATGTCTAAATTAACACATTTTGAAATAGCCAGAAACCCAGAATGAGGTTTCTAGCTATTCAATCAGTCCATTCAATCCCACAAGTTCTGATGGAATAGGCCTCACAGATTAAGTTCAAACCAGGGTGTCCCTAGATGGTAAGAGGAATCTTTATTTCTCATCATTTCTCTCTCTCTCTCTCTCTCTCTCTCTCTCTCTCTCTCTCTCTCTCTCTCTCTCTCTCTCTCTCTCTCTCTCTTTTCGTTGTCTGGCAGTGACCCTTACGTCATGTTTCCGTTGCTCAATGAGAGCGTGTCATGTGTCCAGGCACCC